>NC_068995.1:9092016-9094697 GCF_001194135.2 Octopus bimaculoides | reverse complement strand
GAGAGAGAGAGAGAGAGAGAGAGAGAGAGAGAGGCATATTTCATATTTGACAATAAGGATATTCTGAGAAAAACTTTTCTGCAGGTCAAAAGAAGCATTACGAATTCCTTTATAATATAGATGAATAGAAAGTATGTATTTATAACATCAAAATACGGAACGAAAGCCCTTATCACTGATGTGTATAAATAGAAAATTGTTACCAGGCGTTTTTAATGGAGTGCCTCGTAGTAGTCTCATTTACATTTAGTATTGTCATAATATACACCAGATGAACCAAATCTCCCTTTCCTTTCATGTTAATACTATATAACACGTTATGTGCCTCATATGAAAACAACCCTGATCAACAGACTAGCATCTGTACTGACCTCATAATATAGTAAGAAACTATTAACTAAATTTCCGTTCAGAATATTCGATTATTTAGTTTGTACTTACATATTCATGTAAAGTGAGGGCGGAAACACAACAAAGGAAAAGCGCATTGATTGATGTACCCAATATAATCTTTGATTTATTGGAAATATATTGATATATGAATTTAAATCTTCGCAGAACAAAATTGGAAATATATCGCTTTTCATTGAACTCAGGAATATATTTTTAATGCAAATTTTCACAAGGAATGCAAAAACCCAAAATATTTGTTGAGTTTTCATGAATATTGCATAGAATACAGCTTACTGTTCTTCAATGTTTCCTAAGGAAAATTGTAAGTCATTAAACTTGACAATGAAATACGAAACTAAATCTCGTTTTATTCGTCATGTTTGTTAGACTAATTCAAATCCACCTCATTCATGTACATACATGGATACACACATACATGCATACACGTAAACATGCATTTACATATATATGTATATGTGCGCATATATATATGCACTCACATACATATATACATATATATATATGAGCACACACACACACACATGTATATATATATATATATATATATCAATATATGTATAAATATATATAATATATGTATACATATATTTGTTTGTCCACATACGCAAATGCACACACATATACTAATCAAAGTATACAATGATACAGAACAAGTAATATCCCACCAGACTAAAAGCCGGACAATACGCTTAATGCAAAATATACGGTGATCGCTCTCTGTTACTGGAGGTAAAAATTATCCCCTAACTCGTCGGTGCTGCATATAAAGGACAAAATGTAATCACAAAAATCAATTATGCAAGCGGCTTCGGAAAATCTGTGTCTGTTAGACTCCAAGATGAGACCGAGCAAAAGTTAGAAGAGTAAATATATGTGTTCAGGGTTGGGGTGGGGATAATAGGTTGGTATATGTCTAAGGGTAACCGGTTGAAAGGAGATTTAGGGTTGATGTTCGAACATTTCAACACTATGTTTGGGCGTGTATGCGTGTGCGAGTTAATGTATGGTTTGGCGAAGAGATTTATTGGGTTCTGAGGATGTTATGGCGGGAAGACCTCCAATGAGTGAAACCACAGTTATTTTTATTGGCCGCCTCAGTGGGTGCCGGAAGATGGAGTGCTGAGAGAATAGTTAGCACTCCGGAAAAAATACTTCGCGGCATTTCGTCCGTCTTTACGCTCTGTGTTTTTAAAATACGCCGGGGGTCGACTTTGCTCTTCAGCCAGTCAAGCCCCAACCGAGCGCAGATGCTGATGTAATCGACGAGGACACTCCACACAAATTACATCCCTCCTGCCTCTGGTAGCAAGGATTATTACTGACCACTCCGGCCAAATAGACCCACTAACACCTCCTTTACGCAATCACCCTTCTCAGTGAGAAATGGAACATATCTTATAGGGTTAATTTGTAATATGTTACTGTATTATCCTTCGAAAAATATTATTGTATGTGCAAGCATTGCATGAATATCCCAAATAATCAGAAAGCATAAACGTCCATACGGAATAATATTTAGTTTGACTACTAATGTATATAAGCTAAGCAAATAGCAAATATCAATAGGAAAATCCTCAGATCTCTATTCCTATTTAATCCTTGAGATTAGCGCAAGCATATTAATCTGCAAAATATCCGGCAATGAAATAATTAGTGCTTTTTTAATTCCATCTGTTTTGCATGAAAATGTTGACAGCAAACGGTTCCCACGTCCTTATGATCATATATCTCACAGATACGACTTGAAATGTTTCCCATTCGCATACTATTACATATGTGTGTGTGGGTGTATCTCAACATATGTAATTCCATATGTTTGTGTGGGAGGGTGTCTATATAGAGCGACAGAAATTTTTTTTCGGATATATAAATGATATAGTACAATGCATACATGCACTCATACACAAATTTCTTTATAACTATATCATCCATGTTTACTGTCTATATTGTTTACCCCTTTACCTTTCCCTACAAAGAAAATGTCAGTGCCGTCTTAAGCTTTGAATCACTAGGTCTAATAAGATGATCCATATATCAGAAAAAAAACAAAACAAATAAAATCAGTCACAGTTAAAAATCTACTTAGAATTATTTATTAGCGTGTATGATCTGGTTAAGTCAAAATGGTTTTTTGTATTCTTCCTTTCTACATGGAGAGTTTAGTGGACACAGACGGATGGTAGTGGCCAAAGAGGGAAAGAAAGACAAACACACACACACATATATATGGACATAATTACATATATATATATATATATATATGTATA
>NC_068995.1:9090608-9091099 GCF_001194135.2 Octopus bimaculoides | reverse complement strand
TATATATATATTTATATATATATATATGTATACGTATAAATGTATACAGGGAGTAAGGGAAAATCGATAAATTTGTGTGCAGATCTTCAACCAATTTCTTAAGACACTTCCATGTTCCGCTAATAATTTTCCCGATATAACAATATACCAGTTCCTTCCTAGCTGCACACATTTACCCTGCATAAACGTTTGTCACCGTTGCTCACCTTCTGAATGATAACAACTATTATCTGATTTTATTGATTTGGAAGGCATGATCTCCGTCAGGTGTAAAAATGTGCTCCAGGAATGCCTTAAACAATGTGTCAGGGTTCAAGGAATGGTTAATCTCATATGTATCTATGTATGTGTTTATGCGCACACACACGCACAAACACATACACACACACACACACACACACACATACACGCACACACACATATATATAGGTATATATATATATACACATATATACATATATATAATACACACACACACACACACACATATA
>NC_068995.1:9086262-9089383 GCF_001194135.2 Octopus bimaculoides | reverse complement strand
ATATATACATACATGTATATTAACATACATACACTCAGAAATATCGGCATATGCATGAGTCTGTCACATCAGCTGATATTGCAGTGAGTTGTTATGAAACATTTAAATATGATACGTATGAATATCTATTACAATATATTCATTTACAGTTGTATGCATAATCGTATATATACAATATATTCATATACAATTGCATATATAGTCATACATAAGAATATATATATATATATACATATATATATATAATGTATAAACATATAAATATAAACATTATATATATATATATGTATAATGTTTATACCCTTTTATGTGTACTTTGTTACGGGTTAGACAAAGGCACTAGAAAGTAATAAGCATGACAATAACAACAAACCCGATTTTAGATTCAACTATGTATTTAGTAAAGATGAATTGCATAGAAGTCAGATGGAAAGCAGCTCGAAGTTATAATTATTTCAGCCCAAAAGAGAAATCGTCACAAAATATCAGCGTGCAAGCGCAGAACTGTAACAAATAGTTGAATATAGATATCAGTTCTTAAAGAAAGGTGGCGTTGCTGGGTTCATTTTGAATCCTCGAAAGGCGATTAAAACAAAATGGAGGTCATTTTTTCCGTTTTCCTCATGTTGTTGTTTATTGTTTATGTCGTTAGTAGTAATAAACCCTTAAATGATGATAGGGACAGCGAAATAGAGCAAAGAGACAGAGAGATGCCAACGTTCTGTCCATCATCTCAGCATCCGTCGAGAAAGACTAAATGACACTAGTCCTAAAGTCATCTGGTCCTGGTCATCTCGTCAAGCTCCCTTCACTAACTAATTTCCTTTATTCGGCACACAGGCCATGACACAGAGGGGACAGCTGAAGGACAAAACAAAAAACATTTAGGGGTTATACATTATTTAAAAATCAAATATAATGAAATCGGATGAATTTACACAGTACAATGAAATTGAATTGAATTTTAGAAATTACACGATGATATATTTTTCGGGTTCGTGTTCGACCCGTTGGTTTTTACTTTGTTTTTACTTTTTATAATACCTTTTCTTTTTCTTACGTTTTTTTTTCCGTTCAGACCGGCTACACTAGCGCGGCCCCATTCACTCTCAACTTTCTTACAACATTTGTCCATATTTTCTCAAACGTTCTTCGAGGCAGGCATCTTTTCTCCAGACTGATCTTTCTGGACAGGTGGGAGTTAAAAAGACTAACCAATCCGTGTCCAGAGATAAAGTTGCCCGTTTCAATTCCTCTTCCGCGCGTCACTCATACTGTCTCTTTCAATATGTCTACCACGCAGAAAAATGACGCCTCCTTTTCCTTGTTAAAGGAGGGAGGCGACACAATCTTGATGATCGACTCAGTCGATAACCGTACTCTTTCCGCATCTGACACCAGTTGTTCGACATAGGTTATCAGTCCCCTTTGTACCTCAAAATGTACGAAGGCGTGCGTGCCAGCTTTACTGCCAGTTTTACTTATTCAATATGGCGAACACAATTCAGTCCTACATTACACGCTTTGCGCTTCTTCTCAACTGTCTTAACGCATGCTATGATGTTGGAAATTCACAGATTTGGGGTTAGAATTTGTGCTGCATTGTATCTGGATTATCATCGTTTGCTTCTTTTTCATATAAAGGAAACAAATGTCTCACCAAGAATGAATTCGAATTTTCTCATTACAGAAATAATTGGATTCTATTTGTTTAAATATATATACTGGAAATTCATGTCCCGATGTCGATTTTTTAAGAATGTCTTCAATTTGAAGTAATTAAAGTTTTACGCATTCGTTTAACAAGTCTATAATCTAAAATATTTTGATAAAGTGTGAGTCAGAAATATCTGAGTTATTTAACGTCAACTCATTAGATTATTCTTGATTAGTCGATTTGCAAGAAATATAGATTTTGATTTACGATCTGATATCCTAAACAAAGGTGCCACGTAACGAAGCATTGTTATGGGCGCTGGTGCCACGTAAAAAGCACGGTTGATGGTGTCACGTAAAAAGCAATGATGCCTGTGTCGCTTAAAAAACACTGGTGATAGTGCCACTTAAAAGGCACATGTGATAGCGCCACTTAAAAAGCACTTGTGATATTGCCACGTAAAAGCATTGATGCCCGTGCCGCGTAAAAACAGACTCGATGGTGCAATGTAAAAAGCATCCACAACACAGTGAAGTGGTTGGCGTTACTAAGGTAGGAGGGGCATCCAACTGTAGAAACTCCGCCAAAACAGACTATGATACCCGGTGCGGCCCCTGCCCTTGTCAATTAATGAAAGGGTGTCCAACCCATGCCAGCATGGACGTCGATGGTGATGAAGATGTCTATATATCGGAGATAGTAGGAAATGCATCATCTTAAAGAAAACTAACATCCCACATTACAGAGCAGCCCCTGACCTGAAGCAGAAGAGAAAGGACGAAGAGAGGACACTCTAAAAATACTTGGTGGCGGGATACAGACGCAGGACCAAAATAACGGGCGTCCAATCAGAGAGAAGCGGAAACGACAGTCGAGAGTCGAGAGCTGAAGAGAAAAGTCGTTGAATATGCAGCCAACGTCTTCAGAATGTCAAAAAATGCGTGTCGTAAAATGTTTAATGTTTTTCCTCGTCTCAGCTCAAAAGACATTAGTAGACATAGACGTTGACATGTTAATTTTGGTCGAATGTCTTCAGCTCGAAGTGGGTAATAATTGCCTTTATTTATATTCTAAAATGAATATTTGGGAAACGGGAAGAAAGAAATATTTGACAAACAGAAAATCGTAAGATTTCGCAGTTTTTCATTAAAAGTATACGTTAAATATATCAATATACGTACATACATAGAAACATAAATACTTACGTACACACACACATACACACACACACACGCGCGCATGCACGCACACATATATACATATATACATTCACACAAGCGCACACGTACAAACACACACATATGTACATAGACAAAATCACACACGCACAAACACACACGCATACACACACGCGTGCTTATGCATACACACACCCATATACATATATACATGCAAATACACGCATGAACACAGGCACAGAGTTCATTTCGGCTGATAGTTCATTATATATATATATATATATAT
>NC_068995.1:9084283-9085985 GCF_001194135.2 Octopus bimaculoides | reverse complement strand
ATATATATATATATATATATATATATATATATATATACATATAATATATTTTGTAGTTTCAGTTCAGAGGTGTGGCCATACTGGAGCACCGCCGTTTTGCTACACTTTTATTACTGAGAGCCTCCTCTAAGATGTGGCACTTGGTGAAGAATGGAGTTTGATGTAGCTACCCTCATTTGCACCTCTTGCTGTGATGTAGGTCCATCTGGGACTCTCGACAGGAAGAGGTCCAACATTGATTTTGAAATGCCTACATCTACTTTGTGAAGGTTCCTCAGGCTCTTTGGGAGAATATTAAAAAGCTGTGGGCCCCTGCAACCCGGGCTGTTGCAGTAACTGGTCCTGAAGCGCGATGGCATTGCTGGGATCTTTGTCACTATACAGTGTCGACACGTTCTAGCATTGGTGTTGCTTTCAATGCCAAAATTTCGCACAATTCCTTCCAGGATCTTCGAGATGTATCTTACTGCATACCTCTCTCGCCTTATATATATATATATATATCAGGTCATTAAGAATGAAATGTCCAATTTCGAACTGAAAGTTTTTTTTACTTTATCTCAACAAAAAGCAATGCAGTTAATTAAAGTATGCACCTAAATTATCAACGCAATTTTGCCATTTTATCGGTAGCTTATTTACGCTGGCAGCAACGAATGCTGGAGAGTATGAGGTGATGAAATCACAAAAGGCTGTTTTTACATCTGCTTCAGATTTGAAGTTTTTTCCTTGCAAAATGTTGTCTAATGCCTAGAAAACGTGACAGTCAGTTGGTGCAAGGTTTGGTGGATATTCTGGATGACAGGGTACATCCAATTTCAGTTCTTGTAACTTGAGTAGTGTTCTTTATGCAAATTGACCGTGTCGAAATAGTTAATTAATGTTGTGCATTTCATATCTGTTGATGTAGGCCTTCAGAGTTTAATAAAAAAAAAAAAGGTTCTTCAAACTCCATACATTACTTTCTGTGTTGATGCTGGTTAACGTAACATCTTGGTTACGCCATTCCTCCAGAATTGTGTATAGCGATTCACAACGAGGGAATCATTAACATTTTGGAGAAGTTCTATGTGTCAAATCTGAAATAATATACGTAATTTAATTGCAATATATCTTCATTGTCAGGAGCCATACTCTCCATTTGTACATTCCAGCACTACATTAAGACTGAGATTCACAACTGCACACACACACACACACACACACACACACACACACACACACACACACACATCACACACACACACACACATCTTTATATGGTGTTATGTCAACGGAGGAAAGACAGAAAGAATGTGGAAAATAACAAAGAAAGAAAAGGACGGAATGAAAGAATTAAAAGTACATTTATGGTGGTATTTATAAATATACTCCCAAGAGAAATCTAATGATATATATCGAAAGTAGATGACGGAAAATGATAAATATCTAAAGCACAAAAATCGGAAGAAACAACGACTGGTGTTCTATATGATGTCTTCTATATATCTAACTAAAGTAGCATATACTGTGTTATACAGAATTGACATAAATCGTGAACTACTACTACTACTACTACTACTACTACTACTACTATTGCTACTACTACTACTACCACCACCACCACCGCCACCACCACCACCACCACAACCAGCACCAACACTACTACTACTACTTCTAATAATAATAATAATAATAATAATAATAATAATAATAATAATAA
>NC_068995.1:9080022-9082537 GCF_001194135.2 Octopus bimaculoides | reverse complement strand
ATATATATATATATATATATATATACTTACATATATATATACATACATATATATATATATATATATATGCCTATATATGTATATACATATGCATATATACATATATATACATATATATACGTATGTATATATTTTATATATATATATATACATAGATATGCATATATTTATACCCATATTCATATACATATATACACATATATAAATAGATTTGTATAGATATAGGTGGTGGTGTTGGTAGTGGTAGTAGTCATCGTCGTAGTAGTGGCAGTCGTAGTGGTGGTGGTCGTAGTGGTGGTGGTCGTAGTGGTGGTGGTCGTAGTGGTGTAAATGGTTGTGTCATTTGTGGTAGTATTACAGGGGGTCGTAAGCGTGCTGACGGTGGCGACGGTGTAAGTAATGGGAGTGGTGGTGGGGGTGATGGTGTGGAGGTAGTTGTGATGTTGGTGGTGGTGAGAGTTGTATTCGAGATCGTGTTGACCGCGACGGTGGTTATATTGGTGCTTGTTACGTAAATCCTCATAAAGTAACCACGCTCCAACCATAATCATCTCTCAGTTTTCAAGCAGAACTGAACTCTCAAACAAGTCCTTCCACTCTCTAAAGAAAATATTTTCTAATACTGAGGAAACCTGTGCTATTCTTTCCAGCAAAACAATCGAGTCATTAGAGGACATCTTGTTAGCTCAAACCGAATTTGTTGTTTAACAATAGAAGAAAGCTGATCAGCCACAACAACAATCAGACATTCCAGCTATGCCAATCCCGTCTCTTTTTCTTTCCAAGCATAGTGTAGCACGGACTACATCATTTGTTCGCAGAATGGGGCCCTGCAATGTTTTGAACAGAAGCTCTAAGGTTTCTACTAATTGGGAAGCTATTATTGTTGGAAACATAAGTAGGTGGCCTCAACGTTTGATATGCTGTGTATTGTAGATCTGAAGATATATATATTAATCGTTTAGTAACTTACCTAGTCATGTTGCGCTAACAGACTATAAAATTAGATAAATGTTAGAGATAAAACATTAAGTAGAATTAATTGGAAAAGATGATATGACAGCTGGTCGAAATTTTAATTGGTTTTCCGGTAAGCGATAGATAGGGCGTTGTATTTCGCATCACTGCTCTTGCTCTTTGTTCAAATCTGGACGCAACAATCCTTGCCTTTTTTCGTTCCCGGTTCGAAAAGTAAAGTTCGAAAACTAAAAAGTGTATCTAACTAACCAACTAACTACCTAAATTTCTTTCTTTCACATTTGTTTTTCATAATCCACGTCGCTAACCTGCGTCCTCCTGATGTTGGGAGCTCCTGTGTCGAGTAATATTTGTTCGACTAAAATCGGTGTTCCAGCATGGCCGCAGTGAAATGATTGAAACAAATAAAAGAAAAAAATGAATATATATATATATATATATATATATATAT
This sequence comes from Octopus bimaculoides, assembly GCF_001194135.2. Classification (NCBI taxonomy): domain Eukaryota; kingdom Metazoa; phylum Mollusca; class Cephalopoda; order Octopoda; family Octopodidae; genus Octopus; species Octopus bimaculoides. The sequence continues at coordinate 9,081,108 of NC_068995.1, read as the reverse complement.
ATATATATATATATATATATATATATATATATATATATATATGTATTATACACATACAAACACAACTACACACACAAACACACATAGTCAGGCATACACACACACGTATATTGTGTGTGGGATTGTGACTGTGTATGTGAATGTTTTTGCATGAGTGTTAATATGTGTACGTTTATATACATGCATATAAATTTATGTGTGTATGTGTTTGTGTGTGCGTACATGTGTGTGTGTGTGTGTGTGTATGTGTGTGCATGTGTGTTCATGTATGTATGTATATTTTATATTCGTACCTATAGATACATTTATACTTGCATGTACGCACACATATAATCATACGAGTAAGGCAGCTGTTGTGTTGATGCTCTTCTGTTCATATAGACCTTATTTTCCTCGTAATATCTGGAAGAACAATTCGACCAGTTTCGGCAGCAAATACACAGTTAGTCATGCAGAGAAAGTAGATTATAATTGCATATAAATAAAATGCTATGCGTTGCCAGCATCGATTTCATTCATATGAATAGCTGTACATTCGCTACTGACGCATATTAATTACGCTACATATTGTATCAGCGTAAAGAATACTTCTGACTTAAAATGTAAATTTAATGCAGAAGTCCATTTTATAAAGCAAGGGAGAGGAATGTTTATTGAACACAATCATGTAAACCATTTACGATACACACAGTTACAAACACACACATTCACACAAAACCTATTATACATATATACAATGGCATACACACACTTTCATATATATATATTTATATATATATATATATATATATGATAATAATAATAATAATAATAATAATAATAATAATAATAATAATAATAATAAGGATAAAAATCCAAAATTACAGGTAAAAACTCAATTAAAATCAATTTATTAAAAATTAAAATTAAATTAAGTTTCACAGTTTTAAATATATATATATATAGTTTAGGGAAAAGAACGAAGGTTCATGAACTCATCGATGAAAATCCACTGTCACATATAATAAAATAAGTAAAAGCACAATGAATAAGTATAATATAATACAAAGTAAATATCATAAGATAAAGATAATACAACGACTACAC
>NC_068995.1:9070642-9077599 GCF_001194135.2 Octopus bimaculoides | reverse complement strand
ATATATATATATATATACATATATATGTATGTATATATGCATATATATATGTATATTTATATGTGCATGTATATATACATACATAAAACATACAAATTTGCATGCACATACACACACATGTATACATACACACGCATACATACATATATACACGCACACGTACACACACATAAATACATACAAAAATATATTGGACGCTGAGCTAGATGTACAACATTGGTTGAGAGTTTCATGGTCTACTCTTGTCTCTAAGAACAAAATGACGTGTGTCTAAAACTTACTAGACCATAGCATGTTTCAATATTAAGAAAATTTTATACGCAAATTCTTTTGTCATTTCCACTTTTGTCGGGCTATTTCCAAACGGAAGGTGTCATAACTGATGAAACACAAGAAGAAAGAAAATCGTAGAACACTGTGCTGAACAACTCCTTGCGAACAAATCTGTCCTTAAGGAAGCCAAGGAAAATCAGTATAAGCTCGTTACAACATAACTAGACTACACGTCACTAACAGATATTAGAATCGCTACTATTTGAGTGCTGACCACAACATCGTCTACATATGTATCACAAAATCTACTAAAACAATACCCAGTGTTATATACGGAATTAGGTTCGCAGTAGGCATATTCCGGGGTGATATTTTTGCACTGATCTTGTTTCCACTGACAGTGTACTTTTTGTTAGTCCTGGGGGGGAGAAACAGAAGAGGGGAGACAGAGAAGGAGAAAGAATGAGAGAGAGACAGACAAACAGGCAGAGGGGAAAAGAGAGAGATAGATAGATACATAGAGAGAGAGAGAGAGAAAGAGGGAGAGGGAAAGAGGGAGGGAGGAGAGGTAGAGCTAGAGAGAGAGGGGGAGAGGAAAAATAAAAGGGAGAGACAGAGATAGAAGGAAAGAGAGAGAGAGAGAGAGACAGGCAGAGAGAAAGAAACACAGACATAAGGAGAGATAGATAGATACATAGAGATAGAGAGAGAGAAAGAGGGAGAGGGAAAGAGGGAGGGAGGAGAGGTAGAGCTAGAGAGAGAGGGGGAGAGGGAGAAATAGAAGGGAGAGACAGAGATAGAAGGAAAGAGAGAGAGAGAGAGAGACAGGCAGAGAGAAAGAAAAACAGACATAAGGAGAGATAGATAGATACATAGAGATAGAGATAGAGAGAGAGAGAGAGAGAGGGAGAGAGAGAGAAAGAGAGAGAGAGAGAGAGAGAGAGAGAGAGAGAGAGAGAGAGAGAGAAAGAAATAGATAGAGAAGGAAAAAGTGAGAGAGAATTAAAATGCAGTACATGGAAATGGATAGACAGAGATACATACTGAATCTGAAAGACTAGTAAAGTAAAATCAAAAGAGCTAGTGATCGCTTGCTACTTTGTCAATCGAAGAAAACGAAAACGAAATTTAAATCGGCGGGATTTGATCTGAAATCGCAGAGAGTAGCAAGTAGTAACTCAATGTACTTTATCCAATACTTCAGCCATTATGCCCGTATAAAGTGCGAAGTTTCCATGCGGCTCCCTGAGGTGGGTATTGTACGATTTGTATTATTTCATCTGATGTTGGTTTTATAGAACATTTGTTGCATGCATTGAATTGTAATATCGAGTAGTGTTTGTATTGAATGTATGATACGTGAGTTGAGTAAACTGAGTGCAGCGTGAGATATGTTATTCAATAGAATGTATCTTGCATAGATTGTTTTAGTAGTAGTAACCATAAGGTGTGTTTGGTCTCTAAGAAGAAGACGACATGTGTGCGCTAGACAAGAAAGCGCCCGACAAAAGAGGAAATGACAAAAGAGCATCAGAACAAAAGAATGCCAGAACAAACGAACGTTATCAGAACACCAATAACATGCTGCTTTTTATATTTCTATATGGTTTCTGCTATATATTTCTCGACATGTTATTTTTTTTTTATGCTGAGCTAATATCTGTTGCTTGTTGTCGTTATTAATAATAAATCAAGACAGCTTGAATATTTTGTCATTTTATGAGAATGAAATATAGATGTCAGATGGAGAAACTGCGCAAATCGGTGGATGGTTTTGCCTATCTGTTTGATAACAAAAAAGAAGAAAAAAAAAAGAAAAGACTTCAAAAATAGCATCAAATCTTATTACTGTATAAAGATATAAATACGAGGCCGTATGCATAGAAGTAATGAACGGGTTGACAAAAGTAAATGATAATAACAATGCAACAAGCATAATTGAATAAGGAGTAAACTGCCTGTCAACAAATCGCAAACAGCAGCAACAAAACTTCAAAGACATATAATACAAGTACAGAACATTCCATAGCATAAAGTTAGTCAATGTTTTAAGATATACTGAGAACGAGTAAGAGAGAGAAATGAACGAATTTGGCAGCTGTTGTCGAGTGCTCTATTAATCCAGGAAACATAAAACTAGGTTAAAATCTTTGTGATATAAACTCAAGGGAACACAGAGAAGGAACAAATAACGAAAAGCACCTTATCCAATATTCCCACGAATATACCTAAACTTCATCTACTACAATACAGACACAAGTCACAATATTCGCTCTATCATAAATTCTAGAAACATCAAAGGAATTTATATTCAACATTTGTAGCCATAACTTTTACAGTAAATGTAAGCGGGCTTTCTAAATCATTTGTTTAAAAATTTACATTGGAATGATGAATCTTATGGATCTAATATATTTTTCGTTCGTAGTACAGAAGAAAAGCCTCACATTTTAGTAATAATGGTACTTAGACTGTTGTTAAGAAGTTCAAATTGCACCCCATCTCTCTTCTTATTTTGCAGCAATTCATGTTAAAAAGAGTTGCACGATATTACCAATGGCCTACACGTTTCGTCAATAAAAAAAATAAGACGGAAGTTGCAAATAGAAAAATTACCTGAAACGACATACACGAAAAGAAGACACTAATTTTATTATAGTGTCTTCGATCAACAACTTCCCATCGTTGAGTGCGTGTTTGGTTTCACTCAATGCATTTGTATAAAGATTCAACCAGCTACGTTTGTTGATGCGAATCGTAATAAAAGGCAAATGTATCTAAAAGTGCAAAGTGCTGCTAGCTTTATCTGTCGTTACCTCGTTAAAAAATTATTGTTGATTTTGAAAAAAAAAAAAAAGAGAAATTGGCTGTGGTAAGAAGCTTGCATCCCAGCCACATGGTTCTGGTTTCGGTCCCACTGTGTAGAGCATTTAAAAGTGTCACCTATTGCCTCGGGCCGACCCAAACCTTGTGAGTGGATATTGAAGACGGAAATTGTAAGATGCTCATCATATAAGTATATATTTATGCGTCTGTGCTTTTGCGTATGTGTTTATCCCCCCCCACATCACCGCTTGACAACCGGAGTTGGTTTTCTTACGTCCCCGTGACTTGGTGGTTCGGCAAAAGACACCGACAGAATAAGTACCAGGCTTAACACACACAAAAAAGTACTGAGGTCGACTCCTTCAACTAAAACAAATTGTTCAAGGCGGTGCCCCAGCATGGCCGCAGTGTAATGACTGAAACAAGTAAAAGATAAAAGACAACAATTATTATTCCTAACATCATCACTGAACTGCTGTACAAATTTAAACGCACGTGAACAGCGGCGATATACACAAAGCATTTGGAATCTTGTCGATTCTCGACATAATCCCCATTAAATCTATCAGGCCCAAATGATGCACTTGAAGAATGTTTTACTGCATTTCAATGTACGCCTGATTATGTCCACTGCACAAAGGATAAAATTATCGAAGTCAATTTCCTGGAGTTATCTGGTAACAAGCGTCACTAACAATCCATGCTTCAAATGGTACCAACCGGTTTAAGGTTTCTAACGCAATGGACACCCGAATCTATGGTGATATTCGTTGCGACTAATTATTCTTTGCGTTCAAATTCCATCGCGATTTATTTTGCCTTTTATCTTTTGGGGTATGATACGGGTCACGATTCCTCTTTCTTACTTTGTCTCTTCTCTCTCTCGCAGTTTTTGGGAAAAATCACCTGAGTTAAAATCTAGAAAAGTGGGGAGAACTCCTGAAAATTTAAAATGTCGAAGGCACTTTGAATATCACAGCAGAACATCTACATATCTGGCAGGGTTTGAGAACCCAAAGAACGATGGATAACTTCATTCGTCTTAGCTATAATCTCATATAGGTTCTCTTTTACACTGGGATTTCTATGGATAAATAAAAAAAGGGTCCTTTAACTTATTCTTATACATATCAAATTCAATCATACGCTTAGTCTATATGCATATATACACACTCACATGCATACATACATGCATTCATGCACACACAGAAACACATACACACAAACACATACACAAACACATAGACACACAGCCACACACACGTACACACACATGCACACGCACACACGTGTGTATAATATATACAGTAAAGTGACTGATGTGAAACCTCGAATACTCTGACTACAAAAAGTATATACATATACATACTTACGTGTGTGTGTGTCTGTGTTCGTGCGTGCATGTATATTTGTACTTGTTTATATATATATATATATATATTTATATAAATAAGGATAAGATCGATATTTAAAATATTGATCTTATCAAGTGGTCAGCATGGGAATAAAAACCATTCTGTCCGGATCACACGAAAGTTTGTTTAGGCGGGCTATTTAAGCTAGTCGTGTACATACGTGCATATATATGTATGTATACGTCCGTATATGTAAGTATACTGTTTATATGCATGTATTTATATTTATGTACTGGAGTATATTCCACTCATGAAGGCAGAGCATTATTATTTATGCAAAGCCAGAAATCCAGGATTTGGAATTATCTTTATTTTTACTGGTTTATTTGGTCTTTCGTCTTCGCTAATCGTGCCATGCGGACATTTATTTTTATTGTGGTTTTAGAGTCAGGATTTGACTGCTATTTTTTCAGCATGGTGGTATCTCTTGATACCCTGTATTATAATTTTAAATATATATATATATATATATGCTTGTTTTTTTTTTTTAATCAGTGTTCGAGATTAAATAATCATTAGTGAATTTGGGTGTTACAGAATGTTTTTTTTTTTATCAATGAATAATTTTCTTTAATTTGTCCACTTTTATTTTGTCTGATTCGCATACGACGGTGTACTGATAATTATACCTGGATAATTTCCTTTGATCTTTTTTCTATCTGAAGTGTTGGACTTCTTCTACCGTTGTTAGCTTCGGTGAAGTTTTCCTCATTCTGTTTCTGCCCAATTATCATGAACTACTGTGAACCGTGTGAATTACACAAAATGAAAAAAATTTTAAAAGGACCCATTTAAGGAAGAAAGGAATCTTTACATTTCTATAATGTTCTTACGGTGTTGTCTTTTTATCTGTTTTGTATTATATCTTCTCGTTGTTCCTCTTTTAATCATTCCTGTATTCCTGCGTATCCTTTCTCGAGCAGCTTTCAATCATTTTTCTTGCGAATCCATAGTTTAGTTTAAATTAACCCTTATAAACGAATATCAATTTTCAAGCGAGCAGACGATAAATAATTAGAGAATAAGCAGACGATAAATAGTTCAATAAGAAAAATGCTTTTCATTATCAGCTCAATACCACCACCAGCACTGCCTCCATGTTACTACTAGTTTAATCCCAGGCATATCCTCCACTAGTTGGCTGTCTGTGCGACGCTTCACCCTTTTTAAGCAATATATATTGCTAGTACGGGGAGCGAACCCCTACTATCCTCTAGCAGACAAGAGGATCTCGAGACTGGCTCAGTTTCGAGCTAGGTGACCGATCCTCAGTCGCGAACACCTGGTTACTAGAGCGATAGTCAAGTTCTGCTCCAGCCAGGAATAAATTGTAAAGAAGATGACCATCGATCACTGATTTGCAACAAGTAAAATAGCAAGTTGAAAAATCTTAAGAGATCAGAATAGTAACTATAGCAACAAGTAAAGTCAATCACCACATCAAAATAGCTGTTCCATGTTACTACTAGTTTAACCCTAGGCAGATCCTCCGTCAGCTTGTTATCGGTGCGATGCTGTACCCTTTATACACAGTATATATATTGCTGAAAAGTTCCTGGTTTTGTCTAAAATACCGGAGGATTAGTTAAGATTTTATCCAAAATGTTCTCCTACCAGATTCACACACTTATTGGAGCGGTCCTATAGTTTTTCTAAGCCCTGTAAAACAACTCAAAATTTGGGGCGTTAACCAGGCCTTTCGCGATACCCTTAAAGCCAGGAACTTTTCCGCACCTACTCGTATATATTCACACACACGCGCATATATCTTTTTAAGTGCACTCTCTTATGTGTGTGCATATATATAGGAGTAGATATGCGTGTATCTATCTTTTTATGTCTCTATATATACATATACATACATATATACATATATACATACATATATGCATATGCACACACGAAACGCTGTTTCTTTCATTCAGTTATTTATCGTATTTCTTTCGTGACCACTCTATTGTATATATTTGTACTGTAGTTTCTAAAGTCGTGACTGTTCCACACCCAAACAATCACACAAACACACACTCGAACTCATATATCCACACGTGTACACACACACACACACACACACACACACACACATACACATACATACATATATGTGTATGTTGGTGTACATATGTGCGTTTCTCCTTCACTACCACTTGACAATGGGTGTTGGTGTGTTTACGTCCTCATGAATTAGCAGTTCAGCAAAAGCAACTGGTAAAATAAGTACCTGGCTTGAAAAGAAGTGCTGGGGATGATTCATTTGACTAACATTCATCAAGGTGATGCCCCAGCATGGCCACAATCTGATGACTGAAACAAGTAAAAGATAAAAGGATAAAGATATCTTTATTAGTATTTAACTTTCTCTTTCATCATCATCATCATCATCATCATCGTTTAACGTCCGTTTTCCATGCTAGCATGGGTTGGACGGTTCGACTGGGGTCTG
>NC_068995.1:9065796-9069744 GCF_001194135.2 Octopus bimaculoides | reverse complement strand
TATTATTATTATTATTATTATTATTATTATGATTATTATTATTATTATTATTATTATTATTATTATTATTATTATTGTTGTTATTATTATTATTATTATTTATGCCTTTTCTTTTCGCAATTTGGAATCTCTTGATGGCAAAGCAAGGTTCATAATTTGTCGAAAGCAATCTCTAGATGGAATCTCCGCCATTTGTGAACAAGTAAACATTGTCATGGAACAAGATCAAACAATGTCGATATACAAGGAAATGGCAAGCCAAACCAAAAAAGTAAATATGTTGGAAAATCAAAATAGAAAAGACAAAAAAAAAACAAATAAAAACAATCTGAGATTTGTATTGTTGAATCTTATTTGAAATATTTTTTTTTGGTCTCTCTCAGTCTTCTTCATCTTTTCTTGCCTTTTGTCTGGTTCTTTCTTTTTTTCTTTGTTTCTTTTTGTTGTAAATATTGGAGCAGATATAAAAGTCACAACGGAACGTACAGTGAATGGATATATCTTCCCACTGGTGGCAGGTTTAAAATAAAACTTTTAATTCTTCATTCTGTATTCTTTTGTTGTAGGCGGTCTTATGATTGCTGCTTTTATTGTCGTAGTAGTAGCAGTAATAGTAGCAGCAGCGGCAGTAGTATTAGTAGTATACAAATAGTTGTAATAGCAGACACACTACGAGGTGTACTAGCAATATTAATTATAATAATTCTTTCTCCTCTAGGCACAAGATCTGGAATTTTCGGAGAAGGGGTGCAGTCGATTAGATCGACCTCAATACGCAACTGGTACTTAATTTATCGACCTCGAAAGGATAAAAGTCAAAGTCGACCTCGGCGGAATTCGAACTCAGAACGTAAAGACAGATGAAATACCGCTAAGCATTTCACCCGACATGCTAACGTTTCCGCCAGCTTGCCGACTTAAAGAGGTTGTAATGATATTGTAATGATATTGTTAATCGCTGATGGTGCAATGATATTGTAATGATATTGTTAATCGTTGTTCTCAGCCAGTATTATTTACATTAGAATTAGTAGTAGTAGTAGTAGTAATACTAGTTCTTATTGTAGTTGCTGTTGTAGTAACCGTAGAGCGAATAGCAGTAATCACAGGAGCTATCGAAATCAAAGTATTAGCATCAAAATAGGAGTAAGACTACATACATTAAGTGTACTGGCGTGAGCAAAAGCTCCAGCAGCAGCAGCAGAACCAGTAGCAGCAGTAGTAGTTTCATCACACACACACAAACACACAATATATATATTGGTATATCTGTATCTATCTGTCTGTCTGTCTGTCTATTTATCTGTCTGTCTGTTTCTCTCTCTCTCTCTCTCTCTCTCTCTCTCTATATATATATATATATATATATATATATATATATATATATATATATATATATATATATATATATATATCAGTCGCCAACTCCAAAAGTGTTTTTTTTAATTCTCGCTCAGTTTTTCTATTCTCTTTCTGTTTATTTCCTCATGGTCCTTGCGGTTGAGGAGCGTAGGCTCGAAACGTAAAAGACTTTCTCGTCTTCCCGAGCGTCAATCTTATACACCTGCTTGTTGTCTATACACCTGTCTTCGTCTTGTGTTTTATGTAAATTTCAACTATACATATATACACACACGCACATACATATATGTGTGTGTCTGCGTACGTATGTTAGTATATATGTAAGTATTTGAAAAAGCGTCACCGGTCCAAATATTCTTGTGGCATATTCGAACGCTTAAGAAAATCATACATTCTGTACTGTTTAGAAGAAAATTGCACCGTGTAAAAAAATAGGTATAAACGCATCAAGTCAGTTCGAAGCGAACTTTAACTCGACTAGCGAATATATGCATTTCGGAGTGGTTATCTGTTCCTCAGCATCAGATGCCTATATCAATCGATATATGTATACACTCATCTATGCAGCGACATAGATAGAGAGATTTTTCTTGTCAGTGGGATCTTAGAGCATTTTGTGTAAGAGTGAGTGCAAATATAATTGTGCATACCTGCGCTATCTATACATACATAAGCGCATATATATATATATATATATATATATATATATATACGTAACTGTTTAACTTACGAGAAACAAGATTCGACACAGATGGGCCACCAAATAAAAAATTAATTCGCGAACATAAACAGAAGCCATAAATTATCTAAGAATTTGTAAAAATACGAACGAACAACATGTGATCACAAGAATTTCTTGTATTTAATATTTCTTCTTCTAAAGCTCTACCAAAGATTACGATTCCTCACTTGGACTCTAGGTACAGCTTTCGTAATCACTGATGAGATCTATTGATGGCAGCAAATCATTTTATATTTTTTTCTAGATTTAGTTTAAATTCACAGTCTAGAATTTTCTTCTAATGTGTCCAATAACATAACGTAAAACAAATATATCTGTGAATGTATCCGTGTATATTTGTGGTTCGCTGTTATATATTATGCTTGTGTGTTTGCGTGTATGTTTATATCTATAAATGTGTGTGTTGCATATTTATGTTTGTGTGCCTGTGTGTGTTTGTGTGTTTGTGTGCTTGTATTTGTGCGTGTTTGAGTCGATTTAATATTTGACGAAACTTCGTCGTTGAAGCGTTGCCGTTGGCAATCAAGAATCTCCAATTCGAGTAATGAAGCTGGCTGTATGAAATACTAAATTACCTATCCTATTTACACACATACATACACACACACAAAGACACACACATACACACACACGCAAATGCACATATACATATATACTCACACACAGAAGCACACAAGCATTTCACACACATGCATACATACTAATATATACATACACGCATGTATATTCATATACTTGAATCCATCTATACATATATGTATGTGTGTGTTTCTGAGTGTGTGTGAACACATATATATACACTCACACAATTGCGTACTTACATTTATACAGATGGATACTTAATATACATACATATATATATATATATATATATATATATATATATATATATATATATATATATATATATATATAGATAGATAGATAGATAGATAGATTGATTGATAGACATATACAAACACACTCACATATATATATTTCAGGTTATGTTTCAGGATAGTGCTGAGATGACAGGTTTTATGATCGACTCTATTTGTAAAAAAAAAAAAGTCATTGCCGTTAGTTTATAATTAGTTTATACTCCTGGGGTTAATTATCTTCTTCACAATTGGAATAATTAGTCACATAGCGATATAATTTTGATGCATTTCCTTTTTCAGTTATCGGATTGCGGTCAGTGTTTCTTTAGGGATTTTAAAATTCTAGATTTCAGTGGTTTATATGGAGTAACATACATTTATCTGCTACTAGTTCAGCGATCTTCTTAAAGATGAAATATAATTATACGGAAGTTTTATTCTGACCGAATTACACACCGCAATTGAAGTACATTTTGCGGTCGCTTTTATTTGTACTTGACAGACTTGTTTAACGCCATTTTCTTCTGCCAAACCTCACTGAAAAGGATTTTGTTTCTCTGATCATAATGTTGTAGAAACCCTTGCCTAAGATGTTATTCAGGTGGAGCGCAACCTCAACTGGTGGCCACGAAGATTTGTAGGCAACGATTCACCCATTCAGCTGTATCAAATCGTCTGCTACTAATTGGGGATCAGAGGAAATATGCAAACCAAGAAGCGTGATGCGATTATCTCTGATCTTTCGCATACTTGTTTTAGTCAGTGGCCTGTAGTCTCATTGGGACACAGAAGCGAATTGCTTAGTAGTATGAATGGCTGTGTGATAAGAAGCCTGCTTCCCAACCGCATGGTTCCTGGTTCAGTCCCACTGCGCGGCACCTTGGGAAAATGTCTCCTACTATAGCCTCTGGCCGACTAGAGCCTTGTGAATAAATTTGGTAGACGGAAATTGCAAGAAGCCCGTTGTATATATATATAAGTATG
>NC_068995.1:9062219-9065545 GCF_001194135.2 Octopus bimaculoides | reverse complement strand
TATATATATATATATATATATATGCTTGCGTGCCTGTGTTTGTTCTCGACTTAGCAATCGTTTGACAGCCGATGGTGGCGTGGTTACGTCCCTGTAGCTTATCCGGTCGTAAACAGAGAACGATTGAATATGTACTAGGCTTATTAAGACTATGTCCGGCGTCGATTTGCTCAACTAAAATCGGTGCTCCAGCATGGACGCAGCCAGATAACTGAAACACGTAAAAGAATAAAAGAATATATATATATATATATAAATCCCAAGTTAACTTGCCGAAGATATAATTTCAAATGCGCAAATAATAATAGTAATATCAGTAGCAGGAACAGCAGCAGCAGCAGTAGCAGTAGTTGTAGTAGCAGCAGTAGTTGTAGCTGAAGCAGTAGCAGCAGTAGTAGTAGTAGTAGTAGTAGTAGTAGTAGTAGTAGTAGTAGTAGTAGTAGTAGTAGCGTAAAAGACGTACGCTTCTATTTGGGCCCGAGCAATGGAAAGTATGCAGTAGTAAGAGCTAACATTCACTCATGGTGGTCTTCCAAGGATCGAATTGTAGCATCATTGTCCCATTGCTCTCATTCCACACGGCCCCTTCAGAACGTCTTTTCACCCTCATCTTAAAGAACACACCTTAGCTTTCACAACGCAACTTTCGTCTCACGCGATGAAGCGTTGCTCTAAGACCAATGTCACAACGCGCCTGTCGGTCACGTGTCTTTCATGATTGTCTCTACTAGTTATTATTTTTTCTTTAAATTGGACTTATAGAACAAAATCGGCTTCTGCATAGTTTCCATTTAACTAAATTATTGTCAAGGAATTTGCTCGAGGTGCAGTTAATTTTCAAACAAACAATAACCCACATCGCTTCAAATCGACCGTGCTAACCATGCCGCTATTCGTGTATTTATTGGTCACCTGAAATTCTGAATGCTTCGTCTGACATTATATATTTCTTAAATATTAAAATCCATTGTCTGCATCTTCAGTCTTCGGTTGGTAAATATTTTCGGTCGACATTTGATCTATGTCTGTTAAGCGCATAGATTGTAAAAAAAAACGTTAACAATTTTTGATCAAATGGCGTACGAGCAAGAATGTAAGCATATATATATATATATATATATATATATATATATATATATATATATATATATATATATATATATATATATATATATACACATATGCCTATACACACATATAGACAAAAACTATATACATATGTATATATATGGATATGTGTGTGTGTGTGTGTGTGTGTGTGTATGTCTGTATGTGTATACTCACACATAAATCTAACCGAGATTTGTTGGATATAAATGAAGAAACGTAAAAAATTCTTTGGAGACATTTCATGAATATTCTTAGAATTATTACTCAAGAGCTTGATACATCACCGCAAGTGTCTTTGAGGAACTGAATGACACCACGGAAGAGCTGTCGTCTGTGAACTCTGCTAGTGAATTTCATATAGATAAAAATTATGTGTGCGCATGTGTGCTGGTGTGTGTGTGTGTGTGTGTGTGTGTGTGTGTGTGTGTGTGTGTGTGCGTGTATTTGAGCGCTTGTGTGTTAGCCATTCTACCCCTTAAAAATTTGACAGAGATATACTATATATCTTTAATTCCATATATAATGATATGTTGTAACTGATAAACTGCACAGTACGAAGTGAGACATTAGCTGTAATGTTAACGTGTTGGTTAGAAAGACAGAGAGCAAGTGGAAGAATGAGAAAGAGAGAGAGAGAGGGAGAGAGAGGGAGAGAGAGGGAGAGAAAGAGGGGGAAGGTGGGAGAGAGTGTGTGATAGGTCATTTGTAGGTCTTGTCAGAAATTCCGTACCCAGAGCTTCACTCCTGCAAGAGGAACCCCTCCCTGAAATCCTTCCACCGGTGTGTCCCTGGTCAGTCGGGGCCACATAAGCACCAGGTAGCGGGTGAGATCATCTCGCCATTTTAGTTTTCCTTTTCCAATGGCTACTCCTGCATGACACAGAAATTATTAAACAAAAATCGCTCGAAAATCACACTTTGCCGCTTCCAAATATCCCCCTCTTTCACCTAGCTTGTTCTTTAACATGCCACCAGATTGAATATCGCACTGTTACAGCATCAATAAATGTCTCCCAGAACTAAAGTTAATGACTTTAAAGTCTTTTCGAATGCAACAGTAATTAAATTCCACGACTTAATCCAATGAAACATGTAATCTTTGATTGGGAGGAAGTGATATAACAGTGGTTTATACGTGTAGTCGTCGGACATGTTCGTCACGTCCAGTATACTTATATATATCTCTTTCAAACCTGTCTTCATTACATTTCTGCAGTGTTCTTGTCGCAACTAAGCAGTACCAATTTCGTAACGAAACCGACTGTAAAATCATGTTTATTTTTCCTCTGATCAGCTTATCTGTTCTGTTCGTTTAATAATAAATCAAAGTCTACATCTAAACAAGCTACTAATTGTCTGTTATCAAAACCTTTCTTTCTTTCTCTCTGTCGGATTTGTTACTGGTTGTGATCTGTCTGTTTATCTATCTATCTATCTATCTATCACCTATTGACCTATATATTTATTTTACCACAATACATACATATATACACACACACAAACGGAAAATTATTAAAAGCCTTCTCTCTTTCACCTGCTCTCTTTCTGTGTGAATGTGTATATTGACTTATAAACATTTAATATAATTGAGAGTATACTAAAGTTGAAAAACGAACGAAGTACGGTGTTTCTACCACCAATTATCTATATATATATAATTAATGAGAATGCATGTCTGTGTGTCTGTGTGAATCCCTAAATCTCCAGAACTACACAACCAATTTCATTCAAATTTTACACATGCCTTACTTAGTGTCCCGGTTGTGTTTTAGTCAAAAACAATTTTTAACTTCTTGCAACATAATATCTCATCCACTATTTAAGTATTACGTATCAAAAGTGAAACACAAATACTCATGTCAAATACCTTAAAAATGAAACCTTTCCACTATTTCAGCATCAAAACTGAAACAATCACATTTCGATACTGCAATTTTGGGGGGATTAATTTACACTGCATACGAAAATACAGACATATTATCACGGTACGTTATTAAACACTCACAGATCTACGCATGCATACCTGACGACTGACATGCGTTAAGTGTCAGTACGAAATTTTATTTTCATTTCCTTTAAAACAATACACATTTACTCTTCCATTATCGATTAATAATTATCGCAGAAGTTACAAGGTTGGCAGGTAAAATATAACATTCTTTGTCTCTCTGTACAAGTGCTTCTATTTCCTTAATTTATACTGCATACAAAAGTAC
>NC_068995.1:9060083-9062209 GCF_001194135.2 Octopus bimaculoides | reverse complement strand
TACAAGTGCTTCTATTTCCTTAATTTATACTGCATACAAAAGTACAGACATACTATATCCGGTACGTTATTAAACACACACACACATACACACGCATACACATCTACACATACAAATACATACCTGACGACTTAATTTTTTTATTGTGGCATTTACCGTTAAATTAGCAGTTCCATACGTTTGCTATTTCGTTCATTTGCTTATATTTCATAAATTTACACAGCATACAAAAATACGGACATAATATATATTTACAATTGCTTACAAAAATAGAGATTAATGAATATTTTTTCTATGTTCATAATGTTTTGTTTACAATATTGAAAAAGTATGCCACCAAAGAAAAGACGTAATCTCTCCAGAAACACGTATAAAGGTCTTTGATAATTATAAATAATATCTTGAAAAGCAATCTTGCAGTACCAGTGAGGAGTAGGCACCAGCATATAGAAATAGTTTATTATTCTGGTAGTCACATCAGCCACTTGAAGGTTCTACATTCTTACAGAAAATTCCCAATGATTTACAAAATTACTAACTTCTAATATACCGAGATATTTCTCAAAATTATTCTAGTAACTTTAAATGGTGAAGTTACCATGACAATTAAATATGTTGTTTTTTGAACACAGCAAGTATATACGAATATCTAGAGGTAGGTCACAAGGAGTCCGTAGAAAATCCGTAATGAGTTACCGTATTTCCTGACTTCTAATAAACCAAGATATTTCCCCTCAAAGATATTCCATATAACTTAAAGTGATGAAGTCACTGTGATAATCAAATGTGTTGTTTTCGAACACAGCGAATACATACCGTCCTTCGAACGACGTTAAAGATCTGGCACACACACACACACACACACACACACACACACAATAACCACTCAGCCATTTTGAACGTTTCGCAGAAAATTCATAATGAGTTACAGAATTTACTAACCTCTAATAAACCGAGATATTACTCCTCAAAGATATTTCGTATAACTTTAAATGTTTAAGTCACCAAGTGTAAGTTTATTAGATTTGTATGTATTAATATAAGAACGCTGGTTTTGATTAATTTCTCTGTGTCTACTGTCTAAAAGGAGACACTAGTTCGTGTATACCTAATCTAATCTGGACACTGAGATCACACTACTATGTTAAAACCAGGATTGCTATGTACTGACATATGCTGCGAGGAATAGAATTAATTAAATATTATATAAATAACTGATTCGCTTATTTCACTTTTAAATATTTTCATATATAGTTAGTTAAGTGATCAGGATAATATTGTTGCTGTTTGGTATTGTATCGGCTTTGAGTGAGCAGACGTATATTGAAAGACCTTCTAAAAATGCCCATCCAGTCAGTTTATAAGTCTTATTCGTATACAGGCGAACAGGACATTTACCATATGTGCATATATGTATGCGTGTGTGAGTGTGTTTTGTGTATGACGGAAAAAAAGTTGCCAGGTGGCGGCTAGATGACTCGAACCCGCACCGTACCGGCTTAGTGCTGTAACCATTCAGCTAAACGGTACCCAGACAACAATTACCACCGAATTTAATATTAAATTATAGCTCTTGAATGCGACAACACTTTATAAAGAAATTTTGGAAGCGTCGAATATGATTGGTATTTTGCGGACAAGTAAATTTTGAACGCAGTAAAACTGCAAACAGAGCATTGGAAGATTGGGCAATTTACCCTTGTAGACCTGAAAAAGATGTTGCATTCGAAAGCAATAATACAACATTAAATTTGATAGAATGGTTTTCAGTGGCTCGTTTCCGAGTACTCAGCAATTATTTGAAGGGTACAGGTTCTAGTCCCTTATCCACATTCTGGGAATTTTTTTTTTTTTTTTTTTTGCTGTCTTATAAACGTAAAATACCCAATTATTCTCTGCTCTTGTTACGGGTTTACTGCATTCGAAATTTACTTCTTTTTCAGCAAAATACCCACCGAATTCGTCGCTTCCAAATTTTGTTTCTAAAAAGTCGCATTCCAGACCTATAACGTAGCATTAAATTTGGTGCTATTTGTTGTCTGGGTGCCGTTTAGCTGAATGGCTACAACACTAAACCGGTACGGGTTCAAATCCTGTAACCTCCTCTTGGCAACATTTTCCCGTCT
>NC_068995.1:9054139-9059569 GCF_001194135.2 Octopus bimaculoides | reverse complement strand
ATATATATATATATATATATATATATATATATATATATATATAGCAGTATGATAAGGTGTGAAATCATGAATATCTTTGATTAGAGTCCGGTGAGTAAGAGATGATTTTATTTTGATTTTATGGTTTTTTGCATGGGCACAAAATAAGAATTTTGGTGGGAAGATGGAAATAGTCGATTTAAAAGACATAGTGTTTGGCCGACATATTTTATCGACACTGGGAAAATAAAACATCAAACTGACCATTGCTAGAATTGAAATCAAATCCTAAAGTACCGCCGCCACCAACACCACAACCACCACCACAACAACAACAGCAACCTCTTTGACTGACACTGAAGTATTGAGAACTCAATTGCTCTAAACACTATCAGTCGCGTGTCTCTGACTCGATCTGAACTATATATTAACGTGACGTGTCAAACTAAAAATAACAGAACAGTTAACAGCACTGATCGCCCTTTTTCTTCCCGTCTTTCTTTTTCTTCCCGTCTTTCTCCCCCCTTCCTCCTTATCTCCCTCCACTTCTCCTCCGTTTTCTGTTCTCTTTTCCTTTTTTCTTCTTCCTTTCTCCTTCCTTTATTTGCCTCTTACACAAAGACTTAATTATGTAAGAATATAAACAGAAGACAATCAGTCGGAAATTAATTGATTTTGTAGTTTTGCAAAACTACCAGTGGTTGTAGTTGTTTAACCCCAGGAAGGCTCTTATCGAGCAGAACTCTGCTCAACACAGTTATTACTCTCAGATACAGCCATGTTTCACAAACGTACTTTATGCGATCCAATATGTCCTTCCAGTTTAAAGTCGCAGATTAAGATTCGGCACAAAATCCGTTGGTACGTCCAGCAGATTCACCGTCTGTGAAGACGTTTCCTCTCTAACAATTCATGTATGTTAGTGGTTTCATGAAAGGATTATAGTAGGGTAGCGTAGACTAAAACAGGAGAGGGTAGGTGCATTATGGTAAATGTGAGGAAAGGTCTGATAAAAAAAATTAGTGGTACGCTACTGTAAAACTAAAATGGCGGCGGAAGAAAGGTGTGGTTTTTAAGTGTAACGGATGACACGATTTCGTTGAATTCGGTATTGTTTGCTCAGCAGCATTTCAGTTATGACCGTCCCATTTTATATTCAGTTTATTGTTTCTAAAACTTCACGATCCAAGGTCTTCTACTTTCCCTAGTTTAAGACAGATTTTGGGTTGCTATTCTATGTTGTTATAATACATTATTTACATCCTTACTAACTGCTTCAACACTGATGCCACTCAAGTTAAGGATTAAATTGCAAATTAAGCAATTCGCAGTATCCCTCTTATTACTTTTGTCACATCTTTTCCAATTAATCCTTATCGCAGGACCGATGGCTTTTAGATTTAATATTTTAAGGTAATTTTCATTTACATAACATCGATGCCATCCATTATAATTAAGACTGTCATCGTTTCTAGCTATATGACGTGTTTAAAAATTGTGTGACATGTTGCTAGCGTGTTTTGGTAATTGTAACTAACTTTTATATTGTTCATGTTGAAAATCTCATAACATTTAGGGTGGGCTGAAAAGTGCTTTGCAATTTGTACAAAAAATATATTTTTCTCTATGCTTATGTTGAACATCAGATAGGATTGCATGTCGTTTCTTGGGTTTGTTTGTTCGATAGAGTTGTAAGGTAAAAAATTTAAAAAAATCCGTACAAACTGAAAAGAAAAAAAAACAAACACTAAGCAACACAAGGTAAATTTTAAAATATGTAAAGAAAGTTCTCTGCCATTTTAAGTAGGTAGTCTGAGGAAGCCTATAGATGCTGGCTAGCTAGGCAGGAAATAGCAACGAAATCTTGCTTAAATCCCTCTCTGCTATTAAATAAATAGAATACATAGGACGATGTACCTCTAGAAAGAATATGAATGAATAGACGACAGGATGGTCACTGCTGGAAAGTTGGTGCTCATATATCCACTTGATCAGGCTTGACGTCAGCGATAAACAGCGACAACAACGCCCACTACAGCAACATCTAAAACAGCAATAACGAAAAGTACAATGAGAAGTTTCTTTTCATGTAGAATCGACCGATTTCTTGAAGAAAATTAGTCAAATGTCCCTCAAAACATACCATGTTACCATAACAAAAAGAAGAATCAGAAACACCCCCCTCCCCCATACACATATATACATACACACACATTAGGCTATTTAACTCTAGATACTACCGTGCCTGATTAAACGACGGATTTATCACTGCTAAAGCACCTGTGGTTATAGCTTGAATGTTTATTACCACTTACATTACCATCACCATCACCATCACCGCCACCATTAACACCACCACCACCTACACTACTACTTCCACCACTAGCAACAACAGCAACAATGATAATAAAAACGACTATGTGCTGGAATAATACGATGCTACACCTTAATGTATGAATATAAAAAAGAACGGTATGGTAACGAATGGCAAGTCATTCATCATAAATCTGAGGGGTCGGAACTTACAAGGGGCTAAAAGACATCATCACCATCATCATCATCATCATCACCATCGTCATCATCATCGTCATCATCACCATCATCATCATCATCATCATCACCATCATGAACAGCAACTACTCTTCCTCCTCCTACTACTACTAGCACCACCACCACCACGACTACTGCTACTACGACTACTACTACTACCACCATCACCACCACTACTACTACTACTACTACTGCTACTACTACTACTACTAATACTACTACTGCTCCTGCTACTACTACTACTGCTACTACTACTACTACTACTTCTACTACTACTACTACTGCTACTACTACTACTACTACTACTACTACTACTACTACTACTACTGCTTCTACTACTACTACTACTACTACTACTACTACTGCTACTACTACTACTATATGAAAGCTTCTTAGCCTTTGCGTGAGAAGCGACCGATTTATTTTTTTCTCGTTAAGAAAATCAGACAAAAATTCCCTCAAATATCATCCTACCGTCTCAGAGAGAAGGGAGGAGAAGAAAAAAAAAGCAACAACAACCAAACAAAACAAAGAAGCACATTAGACAATTTGCTTCTAGATATATTATGCCTGATTAAATGACAGCATGGTCACCGCTAAAATGTCTTTGGTCATAGATTTAGTGTATAAATAACAATAGTAGCAATGCCAACAACAATAACAATAGTTATATGTAAGCAACCATTGTATTCATTAAACACAATAGCTAACGTTAATCATTGTTCAAATTTAATTCATTCATTACTGATGTCCTTCCCACTTGAGTATCATTCAAGCTGGAATTAGTAGGTTTTACTGATAGTCGTTGTAAATTTATTCAATATTAATTCATACGCTCTCAATTACTCTCCCGGTGACTGAATAATTTTCAATGACAAACGATTAAACTTCACACGATCAAAGGATATGTTATTTAAACAGACACGAGGAGAGCGTATGCTATATATGGTATTATAAATACAGAGTGTTGCGTAGTGACAGGTCACCAGTTGTGGTATGGTGGAGACTGGGTTACATCACCAGTTGTGTTGTAGCGAGTTTGTCAATAGCATGCAGCGTAGGCGAATGGTTAAGAATTTTGCTTGGCAACTGAGGAGCCACGAGTTCGATATCACGAGGTGGTATTTTGGGCAAATATTATTTTCTGGGGCAGTCTATAATTTGTGAGTAAAATAGGGCTGGTGGATACTGTATAGAAGCTCATCGAATGCATTGTAACTTTAATTCAAAGGGTGAAGTCATGTGCTACATTGTCGCGTTCATTCTGCTTGAGATTTCCGTTATGGTTACAAGGGTCAGTGAAGTACCCAGTCACTTATATTGCAATTCACGAGCAGGTAAATCAGTTAGTTAAACAGCTGAATCCTTATCTTCGATCGATGGAGATCGCCTGGTGATATATCACAACATTGTTTATGGTAGGGTAGAGCGTTGGATTAAAGGATCTCTTTCAGTAACGGACCCATTAATGCAGTGACAGGTTAGAAGAATGTCGTCACAGTGGGCAGCAAAATGATGGATTAAAAGTGGTAGGGTACAAGGATATATAGTTATGTTATATTATCAGCGCCGCATTGGAGAATGGAATGCTATATCAGATGAGTAGCAAGTTGCCAGAGCACAACAGTGAGTGTTAGATCGGCGAGTACGGTGTAGCGTAATTAACGAACTCTATTGTGGTAATGTGAAATTCAGATGGTTACCGTACCGAAGGGTACGGTAAGTAGCTTGCTTACCAACCATATGGTTTCGGTTTAGACCCACCGCGGTTCACATTGGGCAAGTGTCTTCTACTATAGTCTCGGGCCGACCAAAGCCTTGTGAGTGGATTTGATAGACGGAAACTGAAGGAAGCCCATCGTATATACAAATATATGTGTGTGTGTGTGTGTATGTGTGTGTGTGTGTGTGTATGTGTGTGTGTGTGTATGTGTGTGTGTATGTGTGTTTTCCCGCCGCCATTGTTTGACAACGAATGTTGGTATGTTTACGTCCCCGTAACGTAGCGGTTTGGCAAAATAGAACGATAGAATAAGTACTAGGCTTACATAGAATAAGTCCTGGGCTCGATTTGCTCGACCAAAGGCGGAGTTCCAGCATGGCCCCAGTCAAAAGACTGAAACAAGTAAGTGAATAAAAGAAAAAAAGAATTCAGAAATGTGCCGCGCAGTTGGTTTTGTGGTCCATCCCGAGCCAAAAACACAGAAAGATGGAAGAGCATAATGGCTCATTGTCGTGAGGCTGGAGGAACCAGATGACAAGTATGAAGGGGTTGTCTGCTAGATCATCTGTTAAACAGCGGTGGATAGACTAGCTGAGACTAAGTGAGGGTTGCTGAAGTGAAACGCCCTAAACTTCTATTTCCTCGGCATTGCCTTTTTGAAAATCAGAATAATGAGGTGTAATAATAACGAAACATGTAGGTAACTTTTAACAATCTAGTTTAAAATGGCGATACACTCAATCTTCCATATTACATAATCATTAAGAATAAAATTAAATGCAATTTACCTTACTAGAATTAGCTCTTTCGCATGCTCATTTTGTATTTCAAGCACACAAGAGGGGGTTTCTGTTTATTAATTACGTGGATAATCTATATTAGTCGAAGTTTTTCAGTATATTGTATATATGTCACACTTGGTTGTATTTGCATTTAGGATAGTATTCACACACCTGAGAATTAATCATCGGGCATTGATTTGATATTTACAGAACAGTGAATGGGATGAACAAGAGATAAACCGATTGGGATTCCATTTTCTATCCCAATTCTCATTTAGATATCAGAACAAGATTATCTATTTAACTTTATATATACACTTGTGTATGTGCTTGTATAGATATATGCACATATGTATATATATATATATATATATATATATATATATATATATATAT
>NC_068995.1:9052825-9053269 GCF_001194135.2 Octopus bimaculoides | reverse complement strand
ATATATATATATATGGGAAAGACTGAGAGAGAAATGGATGGGGAGAAAGAGAGAGCAGAGAAATAAAGCCACATAGAAAAGCAAAGAGAGGAAGGAGCGAGAGAAGATGAGAGGAAGATAAAGAAGGAGTTGGCGGAGAAAGAAGAGAGAACGAGAGTGAAAAGAGAAGAGTCAGTCGGTTCGTAGAATTGCTGTTCAGATTCAAAGACAGTACTTTCCGTTTTTTTTTTCTCTCCCTGTAAGCATAATCAAATTTCAAAAACGTGTGTTAAAGCTCTGATATGTTTTAACATCATTAAAGGGTTAAACGAGATATCGCATGAATATAAGTTATCATTATAGCCTCGTGATTTACACAAAAGATGTTTACATAAGTACATACATTTATACACACATATCTATCTATCTATCTGTATATATGTATATATTTATGATTACATATAT
>NC_068995.1:9050627-9052275 GCF_001194135.2 Octopus bimaculoides | reverse complement strand
TATATATATATATATATATATATATATATATATATATATATTCATGAATATGTGTGTCTGATATATATTTAATATTTCCGTAGATCTCTCTATGTCTCTCCGTCTCTCTCCCTCTCTCTCTGCCCTTTCTCACCATCTGTCTGTCTTTCTCACTCCTTCTCTCTCTATATATATGTATATATGTATATGCTTTGTATATACACTTGTTATATATATTATACGAATGTATATATGCGTTTATGTATATACTCAGCCCTGAGTGGCAAACTATTTTACCCTGTTAATGGATCGCAAATATAAAATAATATCCCCTCGATGCTGAAAGAAAGATTTGTGAAAGAAACTGTATGCAATTGAAATATGAGGACAGCAATAAATGTTATGGTTGGAAACGAGATAGCCATTATAGCAATATTGAAAAAAAAAAAAAAGAAGGAATTGTCGAGAAAGTTTCATAGAGAAATACCTTTATAGACAGGCATACACACACACATGCAGATGCGGAGACACGCTGACGCAACCGCATATACTGAGACAGCATAGTTACACTTTCACTACATCTTCGCATACACACACATATTCATACGTGTATCAGTGCGTGTATGTATATGTTTACCTAGAATTGTGAACATGATTGTGTACTATAGATATCTGCGTATATACATATATATGCATATGGTTATGAGTAAGCGTGTAAGCACACACACATGAACACACACACATACACACAAACGTATACACATGCACAAACACAATCTCTCGTACACATATATGTGTGTGTGTACGTTCTTATAGATACGTGCGTATATGTGTGTGTTTGTGTGTGTGTGTGTATACAAATAAACACACATACATATATATACAAATACACACATATGTGTGTGTGTGTGTGTGTGTATACAAATAAACACACAGACATATATATACAAATACACACATATATTCATTTTTATGTGTGTATGTGTATATATATGTATGATTATATAAGTATGTGTGCGTGTCTACATGACAATCTGAAAATATAAAGTACCATAAAATCACCATAGAACGTCGGAATGTCTTCCTATCTAGTGTAAATAATCAACCTAACCCTATTCCCCAATAATCTAATGAACATATTCGCTTTATGTTATTAATTTTCTCCGCTTTTATAAAAGTCCAATTAAAAGATGTTGGTCGTGTTTTGTTAACAAGACATTCTTGGCTTGATTTTACCGTTGTTGCCGTTGCCTTCGCCGCCGCCTTTGCCTTCACCGTCGGCGCTGCCTTCTCCTTCACCGTAAATTTTTTCGTCTCCGTTGCCTTGAATGTCGCTCTTACCTTCCTCCTCGCCGTTGCCGTATTTGTCTCACTGATGCCGTTACCGACGCCGCCGCCGCCGCCGTTGTTTTTGTTGTTGGTTTTGCTGTTGTTGATAGTGGGGTTTTTGGTTGTGGTTATCTTGAGGTTTTTGCTGTTTTGTTTTGCTGTTGCTGTTGTGGTTGTTGTTGTCGTTCAGAAATTTATTTATTCTATACTTCGTTTCTTTATATTCGGTTAGTTTAGATGGCTAGCATTTTTGAGTATCGTAATATCGTCGTTCATTGCGCTACAATACACACACACACACACACACACACACACACACACACACACACACACACAGAGA
>NC_068995.1:9047368-9050617 GCF_001194135.2 Octopus bimaculoides | reverse complement strand
ACACACACACACACACACACACACACACAGAGAAAGAGAGAGAGAGAGAGAGAGAGAGAAACACAGAGAAACACACGCTCACTCTTACACATATGTATATATACACACATATAAACACACACAAATATACATATATGTGTGTGTGTGTGCCTGTGTGTGTATGTATGTATATACCTTCATACATATATATATATATTATAGAGAGAAAGACAGAGGGAGAGAGGGGGTCAGTCTGAGAGAGATATACAGAAAGGGAGATAGACAGAGGGACAATGAGAAAGCGAATGCTGGACACTAGCGCTCTGTTCTCTTCTATCGGTTCCGACAGGAATATTGCAGTAATTCGATCAACCGACCAAGTGATTCATTAAATTATCATACAGTGTTCACCAAAATGTTCTATCTTTAGAGTAATCCTCAGACAGAGACTCAGCGTGATACTTTACGGTCGTGTGGTAAAAGTTTCCTCTACAAACACTTGGTTCCGTGTTCAGTTCGATTCCGTGACGCCTTGGGCGACTGCTTTCTACTCTAGCCTCTGGTCGAGCAAAGCCTTATATATCTCAGTTTTCACATTCCGCCTAAGTCCACTTTGCTTTTTTATCATTCCAGGATCGATAAATTAAGTACCAGTTACGAACAGGGTCGATGTAGTTGACTAATCCCTGCCACCCAAATTCCAAACCTTCTGTCTTTAGGAGAAAGTATTATTATTATTATTATTATTATTATTATTATTATTATTATTATTATTGAATATGTCACATACTATACACTATTGTGATGTTGTAAACTGAAAATATTGTGTGTACTGGGAGTTTCTGCTGTCAAATCACCGCAAGGACTCAGTCAGACAGTACTTTACGCAGTATGCGTGCAAACATTATTATTGCTTTTTTTTCCGGCTGTTATTGTTGTTGTTGTTGTTTATCGGAGGTAAATGGCTGCGGTGACGCAATGTTGCTTGATTTGTTGAAATCATCAATATTTTTTTTTTTTTCTTCGTATTTATTTTAACGTTGTACATAATTTATGGGTTTTATCTTTATAAATATATTGATGTCAGAAAAAAAAGAACAAAAAAAACTGTTATAATAAATATATAAAACACACAAAAAAGTTTACGTAATGTCCAGTAAAGTTGTATCGATTGTAAATTCCCGTAAGCCGTTGTCGTTGTTTTTGTCTTCATCGTTGAATCTTAGGTCAAATCTGGTCGAGCAGACTTCTGATCAAAAACATCTAAGCCTTAGAAATGGGATCTTTTTCTTCATTTATATGACTACACTATACACTGAATCTATCTATTTCAACTGAGGTAAAGTTCAATTTGAGGGTGAACGGGCTACTGTTTCTTACTACATGAGTCGGGCTCATTTTCCCATCCATCCATCCATCCATTGAACTGTATGGGAACGGCTTCTCAAAGAATACACGCAACATTTCCTCGGCGTTTAGCAAAAGGTGATTAAATGTCGTTGGGGTAGGATTTACACTCCAGCCTCAAAAACCCTCAACAGCAACGACTACCCAGACACGCCAATGGGTTGGAAGGATATGCCATGAATGATCAAAGGTGTCATCCTCCAGGAGTAGGTAGGTAATCACCAATAAAATGAGATTGCAGGGACGCGCAACAGCAGCGCATGTCCCAACAACTGGCGCTTATTTCATCGGCCTCGAAGGGGTGAAAGGCAAAATCAACCTCAGTGGAATTTGAACTGACCAGTCCAAACATTTTCGCCGCTCACGTGGTGTGTCATGTTGGTGGTGGAGGGGTGGTGAGAATCTTCAGACCCCTCTACATAGAAATTATATGAGAAGCAACCATCATTATACTTCCCTGCTAGATTCCCAATCACGCGGAACTGAAGCTATGAATATTAGTCAACAATTTCGCTTTTGGTCTACCTTTCTGTCTGCTGCCATTTCGCTTGGCTTGAAGAATTTGTGACGCAATACTTTCCTGTGATATTCTAATCACATGCTTGTAGCACCGAAGCTGT
Organism: Octopus bimaculoides; assembly: GCF_001194135.2. Classification (NCBI taxonomy): domain Eukaryota; kingdom Metazoa; phylum Mollusca; class Cephalopoda; order Octopoda; family Octopodidae; genus Octopus; species Octopus bimaculoides. The sequence continues at coordinate 9,048,611 of NC_068995.1, read as the reverse complement.
GCCCTCTCAAAGAATAGATATAACAGTTTGATGTGAAAAGATTATCTGACATCGAGCTACGAACCCTGTCGAGTATCGATATCCTATAAGCCCGTCGAAAGAACTCCATTTCGGATGCTTGTATCCGCGATTGTACTCTTTCGGTTATTACAGTAGACTAGTAGGGAACACTTGTTACCAAATCTCTATTTCTGTCAAAGGATGGAGTAGATTTATGATTAAATACGGACTATCACGTCTGCTTCTTTCTTTCTTTCTTTCTTTCTTTCTTTCTTTTTTTTCTTTCTTTCTTTCTTTCTATGTTTGTTTGTTTATTTGCTTGCTTGTTTCTTTCTCTTTCATTGGTTCAGTCCCACTGCGTGGCATCTTGTATTTGGTAGACGGAAACTGAAAGAAGCCCGTCGTATATATATGTATATGTGTATATATATATATATATATATGTGTGTGTGTGTGTGTGTTTGTGCGTCTGTTCCCCCCCCCAACATCGCTTGACAACCGATGGTAGTGTGTTTACGTCCCCGTAACTTAGCGGTTTAGCAAAAGAGACCGATAGAATTAGTACTAGGCTTCCAAAGATTAAGTCCTGGGGTCGATTTGCTCGACTAAAGGTGGTGCTCCAGCATGGCTGCAGTCAAATGACCGAAACTATTAAAAGAGTAAAAGAGTACATCACGTGATACGAACAAGATTTGGTTTCTATTTCTAAAATGATGCATACTATGTGTTATGCCCTTCACATTGGCTTTATCGAATAATAATGATACAAAACACAGTATATTTCTGGAAGGAGAGGAAAAAAAATATCGACAAGAGACATTCCTGGACTCAAGCTTTTCAAACATTGCATTACGTCCGCTGAGATGGTTTGTAGCGTAGCTTGCAGTAAGCCAGTCCGCCTTTGTTGGTAGTCAAGTACAGAATGGCGATATATAATGTCGGCTCGTAGCGAATGTAACTGTTGCTAGGGTTGTTGTTTTAGCTCTCCTGCTGCTGCTGCCGCTTCTGGTTGTGCTGCTGCTGTTGTTGTTGTTGTTGTTGTTGTCGTTGTCCGTGTTGTTGTTGTTCTGGTTTTTGTTCTTCTTGTTCTTGTTTATCGAAGGGTAATGGTTAGGGGCAGTGTGTTGCGATGTTCGTTTTGTTGCAATCATCAATACAGTTCTGTTCTTTTATATTTTGTACTGTTTTATATATATATATATATACACACATATATTTATATATATATATATATATATATATA
>NC_068995.1:9045744-9046657 GCF_001194135.2 Octopus bimaculoides | reverse complement strand
AGAACTGTTATAATAAACACAGGAAAATACATGAAAGCTAGTTTCAAGGAAAATAATACTCACTTAACAACAAAATAATAATAATGAAACAGAAAAGAATATAAGAAACAAAAATGAATAAATTAAGATTAAATCGATTTTTTAAAAACTAAACACATCATTGATTTATCTATAAAGCTATTTTAAATATTTCGCTTTCTGTCTATCTATCTATCTATCTATCTATCTATCTATCTATCTATCTATCTATCTATCTATCTATCTATCTATCTATTTGTCTGCCTGTCAGTCCGGATGTCTTAATATATAACCTGACATAGAATTCCGCACGTACACACTTCCAATTTGTACCTCTTGCACTTTCTGTGTGTCTGTCTAACTCTCTCTCTCTCTCTCTCTCTCTCTCTCTCTCTCTCTCTTTCACACACTCTATATTTCTCTCTCTGTCTCTTTCTCTCTTTCTCTCTATTCTCTCTTTCGGTCTCTCTCTTTTACACCCTCTCTTGTATATACAGGCACACAAACACACATACATAGTGGCATGTGTGAATGAGTGTGTCTTGTAACTACTTTTATACACGATAGCGTGTACACGTGTGTGTATGGGTGTGTGTGTATGTATGTGTGCGTGTGTGTCTCTGCGTGTGTTTCGGTCTATGCGTGTGTTGTGTGTGTGTTGCGCCTATGAATGTTTACTGTAAATAATCAACACTACATGAAATACATTCAGCTTTTCTCATTGAACGTGTGAGAATATTCTCTGTCCAACACATACACAGATTTGACAACGGACGGTGAGGAAAATCTGTAAGAAAAAATATTTCTTATTTGTTACTTTCTTTCCCTCACAATTACACAGCAAACACACACACATACACACACACACACACACACACACACACACACACACACA
>NC_068995.1:9044358-9045552 GCF_001194135.2 Octopus bimaculoides | reverse complement strand
TATATATATATATATATATATATATATATATATATATATGCGTATATGTGTATAGGACGTCACCAACTGCGTAGACAACATGAAGTATGAAAACAAATGTTTTAAATACGCAAACAATGAGAGAAACAAATGGAAAAGAGGACAAGTAACACAAAGAACGACGCTTCATCAGTTGTCGGCTGTCTATCTACTCCTCATTTCGAGCATTCAACATAAATCTTTGAAGACAGTTGCTCCCATAAATTCCAAAATTGTATTTCGGATTTATGGAGCTGGGGACAAAAAGAGGTCAGTGGAGACATAGAAGGAAACTGAACGAAAACAAACAGGGAGGGCCATTAGACCAGAACGAGAGGAAAATATTGAATGGTGGGAGAAATATTTTCTTTGAAATGAGAAAAGATAGAAGAGAGTGACAGAAAACGTCCAGTCCTTGGAACATCGTGCAGGAAAAGAAAGATGGTCACGTGAGCATAACAAAGATGGACGATGGTCACGTGTGAGCAACGAGAGAGAGAAAAGGATAAAGAGAGAAAGAGAGAGAGATAGAAAATAGTGAAGGAGCGAAAAAAGGAATTAGAGAAGGATGGGGCGGGAGAGGTCACCAAATTGACAAAATTAAGATTTAAAGATTTTGAATCGATTATCCAAGGGTAGCAGGAAGCAAAAGTCATACGCGCGTGGTATTAATTTTAGTTTAAGTGGTTGAGTCCTTAGTCACTGGCCACCCTCGAGCAAAATTTTGCGATATATTTTAAACGTTGTTTAAACAAAGTATTTTTCTTGTCTTTTTCCAGGGACATTAGTATAAAAATCTGTAGAGCTATACATGACAGGATATTTAAATTTGAACGTAAAGAGACATAACCAAATGCCGCAACAGGTACTGACTGATGTTCTACCGATTTTGATGTGCATAAAATCAACATATAAAACTGATAACTAAATAAACAATTTTGAAGGCGGGCAAAGGTTGCAGAGATGAAGCTATAAAAGTTCAGAGTTCTTGTTGTATGCTGAATGCTTTCTACGTCTTAATGAACAGAGGCCGCGTTGGAACAAATATTCGAACATGGGATCTCGTTATTTCAAAAGAAACAAACTACTGGTTCATTCCGCTATATGTAGTAATTCAGAGACAAGTGGAGAAGCACACAAGGAAATACGCACGGGCACACACACACACACACACAC
>NC_068995.1:9040257-9041278 GCF_001194135.2 Octopus bimaculoides | reverse complement strand
ATATATATATATGTATGTATGTATGTATGTATATGAACATGAGTACTTGTATGTGTGTATTTGTGCGTTACGTGTGTGTGCTATGTGTGTGTGAGTGCATTTGTGTGTATTAAATATGTGTATTGTATGAGGTTTTGCTTACAGCATTTATCCTATTTCTCTCACTTGGTTCAGTCATTGGACTGCAGCCATGCAGTGGCAGCGTTTCGAAATGATTTTTTGTCAGACCCATCGCTCCCAGTGTTTAAATATTTGAAAGTCTTGTACTTAATCTATCGATCTCTTTTGCTGACAGTCAAGGTGGTTGAACATAAACCACCCAACAGCGTCGTAAATATATGTATATATGAATCTTCAGTATGATTATACATCCGAAAGAGAAACAAACTGTAAGTTATAGAGCAGTAGAGTATATAGATAAAGATAGATATGGCCGGTCTGTGGGAGTTACCCTGGGTTTCAAATCCATAAACCGTTTTAGTTTATAGCGCTTTAGGGTCGTGAAACCTAGAGTAACCCATGGCCCGGCCATATCTATCTTTATCTGTGTATAATTACACACAAACACATACACACACACACACACACATATGGTGGAACATATTTGATTCTTTGATAGATCTTGGGTTAATAAATACTAGAAGTTGTGATTACGCGTCCTTTCTTCCAAAAAGCACCATACTTTATGACTTTCACTTAGAACACGAACAAGGAAATGTCTTTGTTTGGTTTCCTTCCGAAAATTAGAGGCAAAACTGCAAATGGAGTAAACCTACCGCTCTTTCTACATTTCTAAGCTCCCTATTAATATCCGTATTAATATGTATAAAATAATATAGATTTGGAAAAATATATAACCACAAGTGTATTCGTTTTGAAATAACATATACAAAAATTTAGTCATCAAAACATAATTACATTTGGAGCATATATATATATGTTTATACACACACACACACACACACACACACACACACACACACACATATATATATATATATATATATATATATATATATAT
>NC_068995.1:9039486-9039858 GCF_001194135.2 Octopus bimaculoides | reverse complement strand
TGGATACCCTATTGAAATGTGCATAGGTTTGGCTTATTGTGGTTGTTTCTGCTATTATAATTGTTGCTACAATAAAGTATCTTCAATGCATCGATTTTGAGCTCTATCTTTTAAGATATATATATATATATATATAATGTATATATATGTATATGTATGTATATAAATATGTATGTATGTATTTAAGTATGTATGTATTTATGTATGTATGTATGTATGCATTTATATATGAATGTGGAGGCGCAATGGACTAGTGATTAGGGCAGCAGAGTCGCGGTCATAGGAACGCGGTTTCGATTCCCAGATCGCGCGTTTTGAGTGTTTATTGAGTGGAAGCACCTAAAGCTCCACGAAGCTACGGCAGGGGGTGGT
>NC_068995.1:9038777-9039476 GCF_001194135.2 Octopus bimaculoides | reverse complement strand
TGTACTCTTTCACCACAACTTTCTCTCACTCTTTCTTCCTGTTTCTGTTGTAACTGTATTTCAAAGTACCGGCCTTGTCACACTCTGTGTCACGCTGAATCTCCCCGAGAACTACGTTGAGGGTACAGGTGTCGTTAATTCCACGAGCCGGCTCTTCCGCTGACTGGATCAACTGGAATCCTCGTCGTTGTAACCGACGGAGTGCCGTAGTATATATATATATATATATATATATATATATATATATATATATATATATATATATATATATATACATATACATGCACACACGTACACACTCACTGACACACACATACACATAAACACACATGCATATATATGTAAGTATACATGCACTTATAATAAGTATATATATATACATATGTCTATGTGCAAATGTATAAGCATACACAACCTGTATGTGTATATGTGGGTATATATGGGAATATATACGTTTATACATACGTATATTATTACACACGCATAAAAACAACAAACACACTCGTACAAACAAGCATACACAAAATTACATAAGTATATACATGTGTACATACAAATACACGCACCAAAACCTACTCACAAACAGCGCACACGTTGCACAATTCAAGCTCGCATCTACACCCATAAAACACTTCCAACACGCATATATCGATTCTTCACAAAAATTAACCATCTCAAAAGAATCAGGTTAACGTTGAG
>NC_068995.1:9037431-9038632 GCF_001194135.2 Octopus bimaculoides | reverse complement strand
TATATATGTGTGTGTGTGCGTGTATATATATATATATATGCATGCATGTAAGTATATACATATGCATATACACACATATGTATGTATATATATATATATAAATATATATATATATGTGTGTGTGTGTGTGTGTGTGTGTGTGTGTGTGTGTGTGTGTACACGTAAGTATATCGTTTGACACCTCTAAGTACACATGTTGCACTTTGCTGTATCCTGCCTTTTGGCATTGTGTAAGTCCATTAACAATATTGTACGTTTTATATAAACAACAATAACAACAACAACAACAACAGCAGCAGCAGCAACACTAAGAAGACAAAAAACAAAATGGACTGACAATGGTTGCTGATTCAATAATCTTGCCTTCTCCTATGTTTTGTCCAGATGTATGAGCGTTTGTATGACTGTTCTGTGCAAGGGTTGTTGTGTGGGTGTGCCTATATAAGCATATATGGATACATACATACATACATACATACATACATACATACATACTTATACTCACGCCTATAGGTATAATATTCCTACGTACTTGATCACACACACACACTGTCAGTCACGTCGAAATCACGCATTTTCCCATTAAAATCACACGTATGTCTGCATGTATGTGTGTATATATGAGTGCGTGTTTGGATAGTTGTACGTATATATGGTATTACGTATATACGTACAACTATGTTCAGAGACACACAGACACATGTTTTTATATGACTTTGTATATACGAATATACGTTAAATACTTTTATATACACCACATGCACATATGTATATACATTTATAAGTATTTCTGCATTTACTAATATGTTTTTACACACAAACACACATACACACACACACACATATAAGTTTATATATGCATACATGTTTTGTATATGTGTATATCTGTGTGTATGAGTGATTGCAAGCGTGTATCTCTGTTTGTGTGTATCCGTGCAGCATATCTCTATTTGCGTCGCTTGTTGTATATATATGTTTGTCTCCCTTATACCCGCCATCCATCACCGCAGCAATATTTATATATCCAGTATTCTCAATTGTTGAAAACTTAGAATGGTTGGTCGATGTAGTGTTTGATTTTTCTACACATCCGCGTATATATATATATATATATATATATATATATAAATAACATAATTTATATATGTATGTACCTATATATATATATATACATATATACATATATATATATATATATATA
>NC_068995.1:9036064-9037216 GCF_001194135.2 Octopus bimaculoides | reverse complement strand
ATATATATATACATATATATTATATACATGTACGTATATAATTGTATATATGTATACATGTATATATCTACATGTGTGTATATATATATATTTATACCATTAAATCTTATTGTATATTTGTCATATATCATTTATTTCTTCATACATTTCACGTTTCATTATTATTTTCTGATATGATATTCTTTCCGAATTATATATTTTCATTTATCGAAAAATATATTTTCTTTGTCGGAGTATATTTACGATTTATTTATCGCAATACGCAAACACGCACACATAAACACACACATTCACACACATGTACTCGCATACACACACACACATGTAATCACACACACACACACACACATGAGCATACAAGCACACATTTGTTATGCTAGAATCGAATTTCATGGTTCACAGTTTCTTGTCGGGTACTATGCTCTTCCTAGATGAAGTTGCTTTGCGCATGCGCTGCATGTATGTATTAGTGTGTATAAGAGTACCATTGTATGTGCGCACATGTGCATATGTATGTATGTACGTATGTATCTATGCATGTATGTATGAGTGTATCTGCGCGTGTGTATATGATGTTACATGTGTTTGTATACGAGTAGGGATGCTCTTAGTTCATTTGGTGCACTTCTACAAGGACACATACAGTTTTCATTGTATATCGCGATATTGTCTCGGTGGATTGGTAGATGACGGGGACGGAAACAAACCGACATTTGTTTTCAAGCGGCTGACGATAAAATACAAAGACACATATGCATACATGCTTGCACATACTACCACACACACACACGCATATCACAGACATCAATGCAGTCTTTGTCTACCGTATGCTCGCAAATAGCATTTTTCGTCCCGGGGCCAAATATACTTCGCAGTGGGATTGAATCCGAAAATATATTTAAAAGTTGAAACCATCTTAATCTTATTTCATATTTCATTTATTCTTTTATTTGTTTCAGTCATTTGACTGCGGCCATGCTGGAGCATCGCCTTTAGTTGAACAAGTCAATCCCAGGACTTATTCTTTGTTAGCCTAGTACTTATTCTATCGGTTACTTTTGCCGAACCGCTAAGTTACGGGGACGTAAACACACCAATATCGGTTTTCAAGCGATGCTGGAGGTGACAAACAAAAACACCCAAGCATATATA
>NC_068995.1:9030349-9035945 GCF_001194135.2 Octopus bimaculoides | reverse complement strand
ATATATATATATATATATATATATAAATATATACATACGATGGGCTTCCTTTAGTTTCCGTCTACCAAATCCACTCACAAGGCTATATAGTAGCAGACACTTGCTCAAGGGACCAAGTAGTTGGCAAGTATGCTACTTACAACACAGCCGCTCCTGCCTCTATAGAGCAATTTTTCCCACTCCCTTTTTTTAAATCCCCGTATTATCCTCCAAAGAAACGTTTGCTATTTGCATCCACTCGTCAGCTGGGGCTTTGTCCTTATATTCAGAATGACTGGACATTCAACACCGCAATCTTCCTCTGAAATAACAAAACTGTGCCCACTCGAAATAACAATACTAAGGAGAATAGCAGTAGAAACAGCAGCTGTAATTGTCATCATCAGTCGAAGCATAATGATTAATTAACAATCAGGTGATTTTTTAATTCCAGAGCTGTTTTCTATTTTACTTACAGCAAAATAATAGCCAAATTAGAACGTGGTCCTTTCAAGGGTAGCATCTTTTCTTGATGATAGACCCGTATTATGTGGTATGAATGCAACAACGCTACCAGAGAATATATGGAAGATCAACCATTCCTGTAGCAATTGGTTTCTCTTCATTACTGAGTATTATTATTACTGTTTCAGATACTGTTGGTGTGACTTAATTTATAGAGAACAATGGCCAAATACGATGTGTCTTTCTTTTGAAGATAACAATTCGTGATATGTGAGAAACATGGCTGGTATTCCTTGTTAATCGTACCAGTATATTGTTTTATCGTGAGATAATGATTGTCACACTCTAAAGAACCACTATACAGTCAGTGGGTTGATAAGAAGCAACTCCTGGCTTGGTGTCATAAACAACTGAATTATTTGTTCAATGCTGCGTGCTCAACATTCATTCATGGAATTTAGAATGCTACCCCTATTTCTGTCAGTCTGTTACTTAATAATGCCACGTCGGTGTATTTCGGTACCCGGCCTAGGAGAACTCTGTTGTATAACCATAAAGATATTGTGGATATCGAGAAATTGATGCGAGCCATTCACCCTTCTACTAGCTGGTCATTAATGTGTCTATTGAGCCCGAAATCCATGCTTTCGTTGTTTAGCAATGCTGGTTGCGTACATTCATACTAAATCCTTGAATACGATACACCGTCCCCGCCGCTATAATATGTCTTGAAACTGTAATTATAAAATTACCAAGCCTTTTGCTTTGCAGTTCAGTCATTATGGTAGATCATTCTTGTGGAGTGAATAGAAACGAAAAATATAATTATAAAGCTATAATTGACCCTATAATTAAAATTCGTTGGGTCAACGAATACTGATAGTTACTCGTCTAATATTAGTGGAAACAGTTTCACGCCTAGCTAGAGAAGCCGTCGGGCAGCGATAGACAAAACAAAATGGCTACTTCAGAACGAACAGCATTTCTCACAGATCAAAATAACAAGCTTTCAAATAAATAATTTCCGCTTCATTGCCCTGCTTGGAGTAATTCTTTGATTCAGATGAATAAATCATATGTATTCACTTTTGATAATAAAATTTTACGTTGGTTTCGAAGAAGCGACTGATGCTAACCTAAGAAGGAGAATCTACTTGTGCTTAGCTCTGATTGTACTGATAACCATAGTTATACTTTCTCTTCAATGAATAACTTTTTATTTTAGCGATTAAATTAGCATCTAAGTATGAAGTACATTAGTAGCTTAGTAGTCATGTGACAGTATTTGAAGCAGAAGAACATCGAATGGTTTTCAGGCAGAGTTGTAGAAATATATTGAATAAAGAACTGTATGGTTTTGCAATTGTTTCGAAACGAAAAGGCCTTGATGTTTATTCAATCACTTCGATGAGAGATTACGCAGTTTCGTTAAGGAAACCTTGATCATTTACAAAACTATCAAAATTAAATGTGATAAGCACGTAATCATTTCCCAACATGTTCAGCATATTTTGTTTTTCTGTTTTCCGTTTTGTTTAATGCTGACGTCACCGCATTCTTAGAACGAAACAAGTATTTTCCATCAGAAACACTGTTGGATTTTCTATAGAACATTTTGATTTACTTGCATTGATGCACATTCTGTTGTCTCCTTGTCAATAGAGGGCATATATATGAATACACACACACACACACACACACACACACACACACACACACACACACACACACACAAATATACACATCCACATGATCATATAGAATCCAATATATCAATGACATGGTGTCCGTGACTGTTGTACATCAAGGTATTTTCTGCCGTTATCAATTTACCAATTCCAGCAACTAGACGGAGAGAAATTTAAATAGAGAACGTTTCATCCTGTGAACCGATAATAAAACATAGTAATCTATAAGTCTGGTCGACTTTCCTCCATTACACACAAACATATGCGACCGCGCGCACTCACGCGTATATATGTATTTATAAATGGGGGTGTGCGTATGTATATATGTATATATATATAGAGAGAGAGAGAGAAAGAGAGAGAGAGAGAGAGACAAAGAGATAGAAAGACAGGGAGACAGAGAGAGAAAGAAAGAAAGTGAGAGAAGGAGAGTGACAAATAACACATTTTTACATGCAAATTTCTGAATTTATAGGTACATGGCTCAGTGGTTAAAGGGTTGGGTACACAAACATGCAGTAGTGAGTTCGATTCCCGGGCCGGGCAGTGAGTTGTGTTATTGAGTAAGAGACTTTATTTCATTTTGCTCCATTTCTCTCAGCTGTAGAAATGATTTGTGACGTCACTTGTGCCAAGCTGTATTAGCCTTAGCCTTTCCTTTGGGTAGCATCGCATCAGTGGAGTTCAAAGGAGACGCTGGTATGCATGGTCTTCCATGAGCAACCTTGCTCGGACTTTTGCCTCGGAGGGTAACTTTCTAGGTGCAATCCCATGGTCATTCATGACCAATGGGTTTCTTTTACCCTCTTTACTATACATGTTAAAAACAGTGGCTGAAGTTCTAAATCTCTCAGTCCTGAATTAAATCAGGTAGGATATAATCAGATCGTTGACCTGTGTTTCAGAAAATATACTCCGGCCAAAATCTTGGAAAGACTACACTCACTTTTTTGAGTGCCAGACCAACAAAACTCCTTATAGCACCAAAGATGAACTGAAGGCAAGAATTATGGCAACATTCGCCAAATTAATCAAGGAGACCATCCAAAACAACTGCAGGAGTTCTAAAGTCATCTGGAGACACTGATTGAAGGCAATAGCGATTTTAACGTGTAAATTTACTCTTTTGTATTTCAAGATATCTTTATAAAATTTTGATAAATATATCTGTTAAAATGTGATGTCAGAGTTATTTTCATTTTTGCGTAATATATTCACCCCATCCTGTATATGGATATATATATATATAAAGGAGAGGTGGCGCAAAATTAGCGATGTTTCACCTGGTTCTTTCTCCTAAAAGTTCAAATTAGGCCGTGATCCACCGTGCCTGTCATCCTTCTGAAGGCTGATATAATAAAGCACCAATAAACCACTAGCCCGAGAAGCTGGCGGGTTCGTTATCCTGTCTGGCAAAATGCTCAACGGTATTTCTTCTAAAGGCGGCGAGCTGGCAGAAACGTTAGCACGCCGGGCGAAATGCTTAGCGGTATTTCGTCTGCCACTGCGTTCTGAGTTCAAATTCCGCCGAGGTCGACTTTGTCTTTCATCCTTTCGGGGTCGATAAATTAAGTACCAGTTACGCACTGGGGTCGATATAATCGACTTAATCCGTTTGTCTGTCCTTGTTTGTCCCCTCTGTGTGTAGCCCCTTGTGGGTAGTAAAGAAATAGGTATTTCTTCTATCTTTACTACTGGGAGCTCAGCCGCTGCCGGGCTTTCAAGGCACTAGTTTTCGGATTCTTTCTAATTGCGAAGCGTCTTGGTCACGTGTCTTCTACTACAGCACTGGACCAGAAAGTGACTTGCGAGTAGATTTGGCGAACGGAAGTTGTGTGAAGGCAAATAATACATATATGTACGACTTTTTTGGTGCGAGTTTTTTGACTAAAATATTTTAAGGCAGTGCCCCAGTATGGCCACAGTGCAATGGTTGGAACAGGTAAAATGTAAAAAAAAAAAATACAGAGAATGCGAGAGAGAGTCGTTAATAGGAGTGAATGGGAGAGGAAAGAGAAAGGAGCTAGTTGAAAGACAGAGTGTGAGGAAGTGAGAGAGTGAGAGACAGTCATTCCCACTCAATCACAGCAAGACACTTAATCATTTTTTCTAGATCATTCTAAAGCTTCTGCAAATCGAACGTCTATTTTGATCGTAACTATACAGGAAGGTTAAACTACCGTTCTGACTAAACAAAAAAGTTTTTTCTTTATTTACAAAACAAACAAAACGCAAAATATATATAAAAAATAATGAATTATGACAAAGATTAAAATGGCGGCTATTCTTTTCATTCTTCTCCGTTTGTTTGTTAATGTAATGGCTTCTAAAATAAAATGCAGTCATTTCATACACTGTCTGGAATTATGCAATAAAAATATTAATTTGAAAAGAAAATTGATACATTTATCTCGAATGAAAAAAAATATAATTATTACTCTACATACATATCGGTATATCAGTATAAACTTTCATTATATATGTATGTGTATATGTAGACATGTATGCATATTTACATATATGTACGCATGTAACTATATATACATATATATATACATATCGACATACCAATGTATACATACATACACACTCACAGCAACACACACACATATATATATATAGGTATGTATATAATGCATATATATATATATATATACATATGTATGTATATTATGTGTAACTATCGTCACGGCATCCTTCTCACACATTTCTGCATACAAAAATTTCTTTGAATACATACACAGACTCATTTATAACGACGTATCTTCGTATATGTTTATATGTGTGTATAAGTGTGTTTTTTGTTTCATGTGTGTGTCTTTGTAACATGTATATTCCTGTTTGCGTATACATGTCTTTATATATGTAGACATAAATTCCGTCTCACGTATGACATAAGTTTATCTCTGTTTTGATTCAATTATATATATACCCACTTTTATCGGCATATACATTTAAATTTCCGTTTAATTGTCACGAGAATGAATTTGTTTATGAGTATATATGCAGAAACACTTATAAAATGCGCATGCACACTCACTCACACACACATACACACTCACACAAATGCACAGACACACACTCACACAGATGCACAAACACACACACATCCACGTAATCTCACATGTATATGATTCGCATATATAAATTTATATACATGTTTGCATATTACAAAGTTTAATCACGCCCATGGAGTGATAAGTAAATAAATATATATTATATTATGTTTATTGACATATATCAATGTACGCATATATGCATGTATGCACAGTTATATATATATATATATATATATATATATATGTGTGTGTGTGTGTGTGTGTGTGTGTGTGTGTCTGTGTGTGTGTGTGTATTTATATATAGACACATTCATTCATGGTTATTTAAATATATATACTATATATATGATATACATATCTAAATATTTATATCTATCTATCTATCCATCTATCTATCTATCTATC
>NC_068995.1:9028485-9029544 GCF_001194135.2 Octopus bimaculoides | reverse complement strand
TATATATATATATATATATATATATATATATATATATATATATATATATATATATGACTTGCTTTATAATGTTAACAAATATCAAAACTCCATATAGCGCATTTTAATTTCTTTTTATGTATAACTTGCATTATAAATTTAACAAGTAGCAGAATATTCCATATTACGAAACAGAATATATTTTCGATGTAAGTGAGGAAAATAGTATTGAAAATATCTAACCTGGCCATTGATATTCAGGTAGTAATTCATTTTACGTTTCCATCAGATCTACCCGCATCTTTGAACCCTACAATAAAGGGTACGCCGAATTCTGGGTGTATGCTTGATATCTATTTTTGATTGTAGGTCAGATGTGAAAAGATCTTCATGCAGAATGTCGAAAACTCCTAACACTTTCTGTACATGTTATACACACACATAAGTTCCAGCACATGCATACACACACATACACACACATACACACACATACACACACAAAATGCGGCCACGGCCGGGGCAATGGAGTAGCCACTGCTCGCTATATCGACCAAGTGTTCAGGCCTCACATCGTGTCATAATCTGCCCGTCATCCGTTTCACGTGTTTCAAAACCTGTGCCCATACTGCCAGGTTGACAATAGACTTCCTCCAACAACAGAACATCCAGACACTGCCATGGCTTGAGCCCCATAGAACGAAATCCAAAGAAGGCTAAAAGACATCAGTCTAAGGCCAACAACCGTGACACAACTCACTGCAAGTTTTAACAAAGTGTGGGCTTCTATCGCCGTGGCTTTCATCAATCGTTTAGTGAGTTCAATGTACAGAAGATGCCTCACGGTAATGAACGCACATGGTGGTCACACGAGATATTGAGTTCATCTCATTGGAACCAAAACACTCCCTCATCACGTGACACCATGTGACGTCAAGCATGTTTCAGGAAATGACACTTTATCATTAGTGAAGAACAGTTCCTTAATTAGCTCGCCTCTGTCAATGCTATGGCAGTCTGTTAATAAACCGATGCCTTTTGTTCAGTATGTGTGCGACGTGATTGTTTTGTGGTTCAGTTCAT
>NC_068995.1:9019463-9025797 GCF_001194135.2 Octopus bimaculoides | reverse complement strand
AGACACTCACAATACATTTACACTATATTCAAAATACGCAAAAGTACACTTAAATATATTTTGGTTAATGATACGAAATAAAATAAACTTTGCAGTAATGGTTGGAATAGAAAGTATTACATTTCTTATACATATAATATATAACTGATTAAAAGTTGTAATTCCAGATTAGATAGGTAAGTTAACCACAATAGCTATCAAACTTCATGTTAAATGTCAAATTAAAAATATAGGTTAGATTCTAATTGAATTTTTACTCTATCCGTGTAATTAATTCTTGTTAACTTTTTAATACTGCTCGCAGTAAATATGTTAATATTTGAATAAATATTATTATTTTGTGTTTGTTTTGTTTTACTTCATTTTCCTTCATATTTTATTTCTCTATGCTTTTGTAAACCCTCTGTTAAGTATTTTAAAGTATTCGTGTTTCTTGAGAAATGTCAGTAATGGTATGTATTTTTTCCTTTTTGAAAAACATATTATTATATGTATAACTATATTTTGTACAAAGTAAAGTCGATTATAGCAATTATATTGATTAGCACACGTGTATATACGGAGAGATTCTTAATCTTTCGTCATGTAGAATAGTTTGAGCTTATGTTTGAGGAAAAGAATGCAGATTATCCATTAAAGTTAATCTTAATACTCTCAGGTTATATGCATATGCAAACACATGCATGTTTGTATGTATATAAGTGTGTATGCATATTCGCAAGTATGGCTATATATATACAGGTATATAAATATCATATATATATGCTTGTGTACGTATATGTAAGTGTGTATATGTGTATTTCTCTCTCTCTCTCTCTCTCTCTCTCTCTCTCTCTCTCTCTGTATATATATATATATATATATATACGTATATGTGTGTGTGTGTCTTAGCGGCTGAATAGGCATCTGAAGAATAGGGAGAAGTCTATCTTAATACGGACACTGTTAGAACTCGAAAACAAGATCAAACTCTCACACAAAAGTGAACATCCAGAGAGAGAGAGAGAGAGAGAGAGAGAAAGAGAAAGAGAGAGAGTAAGAGAGAGAGAGAGTGAGAGAGAGAGAAGAGAGCTGTGGAAAGTATAAAACCAAATCCCAAAGCTTTTTATAAATTCGCAAAGGAAACAGCCATAATACAACATGAAATAAGACCATTGTTGCAAGGGAATGATTCACTGAGAGCGGACCCAGGAAGGATAAGTGAGATACTCAGTGAATAATTTAAAAGTGTCTTCCCTTCAAACCTTTGACACATGCAGATCCAGTCATCGATTACATCAACATTGACGAAACAGATGTAACAGTAATCATAGATAAAATGAGTTCATGCTCCGCTATTGGTTCTGATGGTTTCCCAGGTATTCTCCTAAGTCATGTAAGCAGGTTTTAGCGAAACTATTTCCGAAGTTTCATTTCAAGTGGTAAACTTCCTAAAACGCTGAAAGAAGGCATTATAAGTCGTATCCACAAACGTACAAACAGAGCAGAGGCCAAAAACTACATACTAATCTTTCTGACTTTACATATCGGTAATGTCATGGAGCGAATCATCAGAAACTCGATAACGTTCCTAGAAGAAAATGACCAATTGAACAATACACCGCATCGCTTCCGTCCAGGACGGAGCTGCCTCACACAACTCCTACAATATTATGACTGAGGTGCAGGCAAGGGCAGCAGAACCAAACTCCATTATACACCAAATGGGCCAAAAGCTGGGACAAAGGCACATATATGTGCGATGTGAAACACTTCAGACTGAGGAAATCAAAAGGACCACGGTGGTGCTCCAGCATGACAGCATCTGAAACGGATAAGAGAATAAAGGAAGAAAATAATAGAATGTATGTTTGCATATTTACATATATTCGTATATATATATATATATATATATATATATATATATATATATATATATACATGCACGCGCGCGCACACACACTCAGATATATATATATACATATGTACACACACGCACAGATACACACAGACACACACTCGCGTGCACACACAGAAGTACAGACACAGACACACACACACACACACACACATAGATATGCATGCATATATACATACCTAGTTACGAATGTGATTATAAAAATGTTTCTTGGAAACAAACAAAATTGAAAAAAAATAAAAGACAATTTAATTCATCATAAATCATTCGTACTGCAAGGATAGCAAGAAAAGAATGTATCGTACAACCAAATGTAGTTAAAACATCGTACATCAATACGATGAAAGAGCTTTATATTCAATGTCAAATATGATAAAACATCTTATTTACGGCATCTATTAAGAAATATTGCAGGTGTAACTCCACAGTAATATATATGTGGAGTATTATACAAATAAAACAATGAATAAATGAGAGAATTATCTTCAGCTCTAACATAATACATTTTTGGCAAAGGTATATATATATGCGCGTGTACATGTGCGTGTCTGTATGTGTAAGTGTCTGTTACTGTATTTTTTGTGTGTTAAGTAAGAGTTACATATGGGAGCCTACATAATGCTACGCCATGCAAAGTTAAACTTCTGTCAAAAATACCTGTTGCTCCAACGAAACTATCTGAATGTAATACTTTTGCATTTTCGGAACTCGCCATCTTTTTCTCTCCATTGGTTTTTCTCTACTCATTTCTTTCTGTAGAAGAGCGTAGGCTTGAAACGTCAAAGATTTCTTCCGCATCACCTAAACGTCAAACTAACACACTGTTTCTTATTCTCTCTCAAATATCTATATTTACCTATATTTACACCAGAACAGAATTTTCTGGTGTTTGCTGAATTTTTTTCTGGGGAACATTATTTTGGGTCGTTTATGACCTCTTTCTAGCATATGGGATGTCCACCTAGTGGCCATCCCTTCTTATACGCATGTAATACAATTTTTCTGAATTTTCATATTTTTTATATGCTCGGCCACTTGGTTTTAAAGTGATGTTAATTGAATTAATATTCAATTCATCACCCTCAAAATATATATATATATGTCTTTATGCTCGCGTTTGTATATGTATGTATGCAAATACAATCAAATATTCATAGTTGCACATATGTATGCACACGTACAAGGCTATTCCGGTGTACTTCGTCCAAGAAGGGAGATTTTCACCTTTTTTGACGTATTAAAAAAAACAAAAAACAAAGAAAAGCTGATATCATCTGTCTGCATGTGTCAGTCACTCTATCTGCCTGTCTGTATCTATCTGTTTTAATCAATGTATACACGATTATATATGCTCTTGCGGGCCGGAGCGTATGTGTATGTGTGTTTTGTGTGTGTCTGTAGAAGAGTGGTTCCGAAATATAGAATCCACAACCTCCGCCACCAGCAGCAGCACCGCCACCACCGCCACAACCACCACTAACACTAGCAACACCGTCGCCGTCCCCACTGCCACCAATACATGTAATGAACCCTGAACATTGATATCATACACATTTCTCTATTAGATAACAAATTAGAATTTGTATCTAAGCCAATTCCTTATTATTATTATTACTATTATTATAATTGTTATTATTATTATTATGATTATTATTATTATTATCATTATTATTATTATTATTATTATTATTATTATTATTATTATTATTATTATTATTATTACTATTATTATTTTATTATTATTATTGACCTAGCACATCCTGATTTAGTTAACACTAACTAGTTCAGAAAATTATTTATTAGTTAATTTAATAGTATTGATTTAGCTATTACCAAACAAGCACATCATTAACTTCCGACTTTGGTATCCGAAACGGACAATCTCTTCCTGACATTAACTAAACCTTTCTAGTTTGCCTACAGCGCGGTCTCGCATAATATGCACTTCTCTCGCCTCATCTCTTTTCAATATGCACAAAGGTGGTTCATATATTTAACAGGTTTGATTAGATATTTCTTGTATATATATATATATATATATATATATATATATATATACACGGATATCAGTCTTCAGCTGTTTCAACGAAGGCGCTGATTTCAAACGACAAATATGTGTAAGCTTAATTGCAAGTAGAAATGATACCTGCCGACGAAAGCGCAGGACATTTGTGCACATTTATATACAAAGAAATGCATTCAGCTCTGCAAAAGTCTTCACATATACGCGTGTATATTTACACATTATCGTTCATAGATCAATGCATAAATACAAAGTCGCATTGCGTGGTACCTTGGGCAATTGTCTTCTACTAAAGCGTCGGGTCAACCAAAGCCTTGTGAGAGGATTTGGTAGACTGAAACTGAAAGAATCCCGCCCTCTATATATGTAAAGGTACTCAAAGATCTGGATGGTTGTTCATTTACAGATTTTTATTAATATGTCACATGTTTCTATAAATCATATATAAGCGCTTGCATCTACTCTAATAGATTCTATATATATCTATCTATGTGTGTGTCTGTGTAAGTTTCCTCATCACCACTAGACAACCGCTGTTGGTGTGTTTACGTCCCTGCAACTTAGCGGTTTTAGTATTTTTAGGAGTCTTTGCGAGACAAATAAACCGGTGTAGAACACAATACACGTATGTTTCAGAACAAAGTTGCGGGGACGTAAACACATTTTATTTGCTTCGGTCAATGAACTGCGACCATGCTAGTGCACCACCTTGAACATATAAGGAAAAACAGTTATTTCATAATAAGGTGCATGCAGAATTTTGTAGAAAAAAGTAAAATTAAATTATTTATTTTAGTTTCTAATTCTATGTTAAAGCAAATTCTTTAATCTTTGCTCTAAATAGTTTCAGGCGCGTTATAGAACGGGATGTTGAATAAATAAAAAAGAAAAGTGTCATCAGCAGCACGATGCCAAAGAAGGGGCCACTATATTCTTATTTGATATATTAAAAAATATTATTCAAATATCAATCACATATCGCTTCTGACAGAAAATTTGTAGCAATAGATAGCAATATGTCAGTATTATAGACTGGTCAAAAATTGCAACCAAATACCGTACGTCACCGAAGAAATTATATCGTGACACCGTAACAATCATATCTTTTATATAGCTCAAATATATTGCATTTTATTACGTAACGCCAGGCTGGTGCAAAACCACAATCATATTTCTAAAGAGGTGTGAAATTGGTTTACGTGCTCTGAAATATATATAACATTAGATTAAGAACCCGAGAGAGTATAATAAAAACAACGAAACTCTTTACAAACACAGCTTTCAATGTCTGTAGAACATGCAGGTCACTCACTACTATCATCACACCGTTGAGAGTTAATCACGTATAAACATAACAGGCCCATATATTAATCACATACCGATGAATTCCCACCCTAGCAGAGATGCATATTCTTAACGCTTAAGAATTTCAAGGTGCGCAGCAAATATATTTGTCTTGAATCTTGTATGTCATATTGAGTACTTATCAAAATAACCAGTGCTCACATACCAATTTTATTTTATATGAATCAAATGCATAACAAATATTCAATAGACATGCCCATTATCAAAATGCAGGACACAAAATTCCATCAAACCGTAATCTAATGCTAAAAGAAGTCTACAAATTTAAAATATACACTTATCAACAACGAACATCAAGTCTCTTAACCCTACGATCAGTCACTTATAATAATCAACGTGTATAATAATTGATTGTTATCTGACTAGTCAAAAAGTCACAGAATCCACAACTTCTGTCGTTACACTGGTTATAGAAGCACGACACTTAATTCGTTGCATGTTATGCACATTCAGCTAGGGTCAATACGTTACACTAAATTGCACAATACAAAGCGAAAATATTATGAAAATCAACAGAAAACGATAAGTTCGTTCTATTAAGAGCTTACCACCAAACACAGACGATTAAAAACTAAAGCAATACACATGCCAGTCCATCGCTAGTTTTTCAAATAGGATACAATTAGCACAAAGCAGAAAGGGGCATCATTGATATTGACCCATATACTGAATTTGAGAAATTAGAATTTAGGCAGTGATATTTATATCGCAATCACGGCTACGATACCTGTAGACCAGCAGCGATATATTCCCAAAATACTCCATCCAGAGGATGAGGCAGTCTAGAAAATTCGATAATGGATTTCGGATTTTTAGTGTTCCAGACTGCAAGAATTCATGCGAAAATAAACAATTGATTTAGTATTAACTGTAAAGTTATTGTTTGGGCATGGTTTTAATACGCTTTTCATATACTCACCATCACACGTTCATACACATACAAGCATATTTTTATACGGGGATGTGTGTCTGTGCGTGTGTTTGTGTGTATATATGTGTTCCTATACTTGTGTAGCGCTCCCTCTGAATAAATAAATATATATATATAT
>NC_068995.1:9010166-9012859 GCF_001194135.2 Octopus bimaculoides | reverse complement strand
TATATATATATATATATATATATATATATATATATATATATATGTGTGTGTGTGTGTGTGTGTGTGTGTGTGTGTGTGTGTGTGTGTATACAGGTATGAAATTGCATATACACGGGTGTTTACATGTGGATGAACAAGAAACATATGTTACACGTATTACGCATACATAGGGCCACAGGAGTATACAGGAATACACACTTAGTGTAGAGAGTAAACGTAAGTATATTTCGCATGAATATATCTCTTGGCTTGGGTCAAGCCTATTAACTTGCTACCAGTCAATGAATATTATATATGAATTGAAGCATCAATTCTCATATGTAGATGTCTAGTCTAGATGTATATCTAAGAATATTGCGCTTTTGTCAGCTCTAAAACATATTGGCTAATACATACAAAGTAAACACGGGCTACGTTTGCAGCTCTGAGCTTATTTGTCGCTACTACGATTGAAATAGCTACGTGGTAAATACATAATAATACACACACACACATGCATATGTGTATATATATATATATATGCATACACAAACATACATAATATATATCTAGTTTTTACATGTATTATATCTATCTATCTATCTATCTATCTATCTATCTATCTATCTATCTATCTATATATATATATATATATATACATGTGTGTGTATTTAGACAAATATGAATGTGTGTTTGTGAGAGAGAGGGAGAGTGAGAGAGAGAGCATATATATACTTATCTTCTCTCTGTATGCTCACACCTCTTGAATATCAATGCTGCCAGCGTTTTACAGAGGTTCAACTCAAGCAAATAACAATTACGATAATCCCTACACCATTGTCTCCCTCTGTACTCATTTAATTATCTCTTTACGTCTTTCAGTTATTGCTAGCTGCCGAAATTTTGCTTGGCATCTCACTCGCATGCATTCTACCATATATGGCTTCAGTGTGAATGGTCATCTATCTACGGCTGAGTAAATGCTTAGAACTTGCATGAAACCATTACTATCACACTCAAACAAATTATTCAGTTAATATATGGAAATTATTGCGCTGAGGAATTTTCTTCTATATTCATTACAGACATGTCACCAGGTTCCCTAAATTACCTGTTCATCTACGAAGTAAGACACTTTGATCCTATAAGATAAAATATACCTTTGTTCGCATTTGGAATATATTTGTAGACGCATCGAAAAATGTGGAAGGAAGTTGTGTAAGGCTGTACCTGGAAGTGAATACAGTTATATATGACTGCATTTTCAGAAGCATTAAACAGTCGGGAAAAATCTGAGCAATATATTTTCTGGCTGATCGGCGCGGTGGCAGAACCGTTTCCACGCTGAGCTAATTAGCGACATTTCGTACGACTTTACGTTCTAAATTCTAACTCCGCCGATGTCGCCTCTAATCGATAGAAAATGTACCATTTTAGCACTGGGGTCGATGTGATCGCCTTTGCCCAGAACATGCGGGCCTTGTGCTAGAATTTGAGCCCGATGTTTCTTCTTAATGTTTATGATTTGATAATCAGTTCGGCTAACGTCGGCTCTACCTTTTTTTCCAAACGGGTACAATATCAGTAAAGTGAGGTTTCGACCAGCTGAGCGATAAATTTGGCTGTCGAAAACTCTGTAGAAGTCCACCCTGTATATATATATATATACATATATATATACACATGAGTATGTATATATATTTGCGTATTCGTAGATCTCAGGTTATATGTGATTATATGTACGTGTACGCATCGATTCCTCTCGGCATTTCTTGACAACATGAGTAATTTTTATTAGCACGATATTTCTCATTCCCCAATCTCAGCGATTATTAATTGTTGACGATGTTTATGTACTTTCTGACGCGTTATTCCTAGAAATTTTCTAATTAGTTAACAAGTTGGTCTTTTTACGATTTTACTTGAAGATTCTGGAGAAGTATCACACCTCTGCAAATATAACACTTGATATTTGTATCATGTCTAAAGCGGCCTGCTATCAGAATTGTAACAATGCCAGACAAGATGCTTTGCGGAATTTCTCCCGGGTTTACTTTCGGACGTCAGATGCCGGCGAGGTCGACTTTGTCTTTTATTCTTCTGGGGTCGGTAAAAATAAAATTCCATTTCAACTAACACCCTCGCTCAAAACTTTCAAGCATTGTTCCTATAACAAAGAGCATATTTGCACCATGTCTAACGCGGCGAGCTGACTGAATCGTTAGGTCAGACGAAATGCTTAGCGGCATTTCTCAAGTTTTGTTACATTTTCAGTTCAAATCCCACCAAGGATGAACGTATGAACATATACTTTTAATGGCACGCTGACGAAATGTTCATGGTAGGCGTGTAAGAGACGCTCATGTCTTCAGATCATAGGAGATCTTAACATTTAATGAGATAATGAAATGGACGGTCTCATGTTCCCACACCAATTGGTGTCGTGTGGAGCTGGGTGAAACTCTTTTATATGCATACACACACACATATATACTGTTATACATACATACACACACATATATATATTATATGCATAAATATAAATATATAAATATATATAAATATATATGCATACATATATAGATAGAAATAGATAGAGTGGAGCGAGAGAGCGAAAAGCAGGCATAGCTGTTTGCTTTCCAATCACATGGTGCCAGGTTCAGTCGCAGTGCATGGTGCGTATGCAATATTACCTCGGGCCGCCTGCCAAAACT
>NC_068995.1:9006541-9007608 GCF_001194135.2 Octopus bimaculoides | reverse complement strand
TATATATATATATATATATATATATATATATATGTACATGTAAATGATATGAAAAAGTATTGAATGTATAATGAGTGTATAGCTTGTTAAGCAGCTCTGAAATTCTTCAATCATAATTCTGAGTTAGACGATGCCGATTATGCAAACGACTGTTGACAGGAAGCAGCGTGACAATATACAGTAAAAAATGTATAATCGAATTAAGGCAGCCGGCCGGGCAAAATGTTTTACGGTATTTCATCCAGGTTCACGTTCATAGTTCAAATTCCAACGAAGTCGACTCTGTTATTCATCCATTCGCGGTCGATAAGATAGTACTGTGGTCGATGTAATCGCCCTCCTCCTCGTCTGAAATTACTGGCGTTGTACCTATATTTGATAACAATATATAAACTAATTGGTAGGGAATTGGCCCTCGATGATGATTTTTTAATATATTTCAATTGCAGGCATCTGCGACAGGTGCTGTAAATTCGCCATATGCGAGAGAAAAACTAGCATGAGGACGCTATTAATAGACAGGTGTAAGTCATTGATTAAACTAGAGAAAATGAGAGCATAGGACGTAAAAAAAAACTTACACCCATTGATTATTAAGCCCCACGAAATGTCTAGTCAGCTCTCCTTGCTCAACAAGAAGAAATGCAATCCCTCCAAGTATTTTTTGGTCAAACGAGCTGCGCATACTTCAGCAGTTAGCAGTATACTACTATTCCCCCCTGCTGTCTTGTCTTTTTTATGTTTTTCCCCCTCTACAAACAGGATGTAATTTCTAGTGTGAAAAGATTTCCAAATATCGATTATGTTCAGAAGGGAACCGTTCTGTTGTATTGGTGAGAATTGCTTGAACTCAGCAGAAAGAATCCGACAGCGAAAACAAGAATCTCTGACAATGGCCTGGAGGAAATGTTAAGGAATATTCGTTGAATAGTGGGAAATTGAATACAAGGTTAGCATAGGATTTGTTGAGTTGAAGGAATGGACAGTTTCATTCAACGCAACACACACACACACACACACACACACACACACACACACACACACACACACACACACACACACACACA
>NC_068995.1:9005134-9006090 GCF_001194135.2 Octopus bimaculoides | reverse complement strand
TATATATATATATATATCTAACTAACTATCTATCTATATATCTATCTATCTATCTATATATATATATATATATATCTAACTAACTATCTATCCATCTATACTCGTCTCAGTAACTCTGCATTTCCTGTATAAATACACACACACACACACCCACACACACACAAACATATATATATATATATCAACCTACACATACATATATGTATTTGTATGTATATATACACACACACACACACACAAACACACACACACACAAACACACACACACACACACACACACACACATATATAATTAATCTCATGCGCAACATACATTTAGGCAGGCATGAATA
Organism: Octopus bimaculoides; assembly: GCF_001194135.2. Lineage (NCBI taxonomy): Eukaryota > Metazoa > Mollusca > Cephalopoda > Octopoda > Octopodidae > Octopus > Octopus bimaculoides. The sequence continues at coordinate 9,005,758 of NC_068995.1, read as the reverse complement.
TTATAAAATCACACGTAAGCATGTATATCAGTGCGCTGTAGATAAGCACGTATAGGATTGCTGCGTTATATAATGATGTAAATACGTGTAGGAATGGAAATTCAAATATGCATGCATTATCATATACGAACAGACATGGATACATGCGCATACAGGGAGACACATACTAGTTGCTGTGCATAAAAATGTACGATGTATAGATATGTACAAAGACACACAGACATACAAAGCGTACACATGTACACCCGCATGTCACTGTCTCTCCCTCCCTTTCTCTCGCCATCTCTGTCTGTCTCTCTCTGTATCTTTGTGTCTGTCTGTCTGTCTCTCTCTCTATATATATATTCCTATGCACGTGTATATATACTTATATGTATGGTATGTATAATTTATCAACCTATATTTGTTTATATGTACCAAATTTCTATGTATACATTTTAATTTTCCTTCATCTATATTAAATGAGACACGAACACATATGCATACACGTGTACACACACGCGAGCGCTACACACACACACACACACACACACATGCACGAACGCACTCATCTCTGTCTCTCTCTATCTATCTATCTATCTATTACTCTTTATATATATATATATGTATGAATATATATATATA
>NC_068995.1:9003634-9004627 GCF_001194135.2 Octopus bimaculoides | reverse complement strand
TGTGTGTGTGTGTGTGTGTGTGTGTGTGTGTACAAACACACACATCCATTGATACATAGTGAGATATTGATAAATTTACCCATGCGTTGTTGTGCGTGTCAGTTGGAATATAAAGAGACACAATAACTAAATTAACTCTGTGCAGCCGAGAGCTATGTATTAGCCTTATTGAAGTAAACCATAGCTCACCCTCATGCCCTGCAGATCAACTAGTGATAGCCTGGCTGCCAACAACTTGAGAGCTAAGATAATACATCACAAAATCCTTCTCAACTGCTGCGTTTCGTCGGTGACATCTACCCATGAGCATCCTTTATGTAACCGCCAGCATTGATGTCATTTAATCATACACTGACATGGGTGTGTAAATAAACATAAATACATACCAATATTCAGAATATCACGAGTTGTTTTGCTCTCATTTATGCTAGTTCCCCTAGAGTTAAAAAGAAATACCAACGAAGACATCGCTGTCTGATGCCCAACGAGAGGCGTTACATGCATTAGACTTAAAAGACTATAGATGATATTCAAAAATATAGTAAATTAATGCTTAACTTGATATCATACTCCAGTATAACCACGGAATGATGAACAGTTTTAGATAAAATTGCTATATGTCAGTGAATGCTATGCAGTGAAATACATATATGGATGCGAAACCACTGATCACCCTATAACCAGATATAGACTCTACATATAAATATATTACTGCACATTTATTTACAGTATGGTGCCTTTACGGACATATGACACATTGGCTATATATATATATATATATATATATATATGGGACCTCTTGAAGACTGCTAGAAAGCAGGAAAGTATACTAGTCCTTCAATATTTAATATTCAATATTTCATTTATTCAATAAGACATTCAATACTTCATTTCATTTTACTATATAGACTATACATTCCATATTCTATATCTCACATTAATTTTATAAGAATATAGATAAAACATAAGTAACAGATTGAGTTGGAATTCTTT
>NC_068995.1:9002359-9003248 GCF_001194135.2 Octopus bimaculoides | reverse complement strand
ATATATATGTGGTATTTTTATAAGCTTAAGGTTTATAGCTATCACCGTGCGAATGACTGAGGAAAATAGTTAAATAATAAGGAATATAAGCCCTCGACAGAAAAAGTAGGTTTTCCCGTACGTGTGAGACTCGAAGCTACATCCTCGTGTTAACGCGACTAAATGTGTTACAATTACACCAGCAAAACAGTCTGCTCCTTTCTGTCAAATTAGCTGTTTTTGTAAACAAACTTTATGTATTTTCAGTAAGATTGGTTTCAGGAAACTGGTTAGTTGATGTAATCGGTGACACACTTAACCGCATTAACAAAGGGATGTGGGTTCGATTCCCACGCGTACGAGAAAGCCTACTTTTTTCTGTCGAGGGCTAATATGCCCCATTATTAGACTATTTACCTTTGTCATTGGCACGGTGATCGTTATAAGTTTAAAGTTTATACAAAAATACAATTATTATTATTTTCAGAATTGTAAAACTCAACACCGCTTAACATAACCGTTCTCACTGAAAAGATATATATATATGTCTATGTGTATGTGTGTGTGCGTGTGTAAGTGTATATGTAGAAGGTTGAAAAGTAACACACGAGTTAATACGTATAAGGAAAATAAGACAAAGTAGAAGTTGCTACCATCTACCTAGGCTTCACAAAAGTAAAAGTGAGACAGAGACAGAAAAACAGAAAATCTCCTACTATTTGAAGACTATGGAAACATTTAAAAAAAACATTTCATTCAATTTGTCCTCACTTTAATTGTGTTTCTTGCTTTAAAAGCCGAAAGGACTGAAACCGGCACTAAAATGTTCTTCATGATAAAATTATTTTAGCATTTACTACTTTGTCTTATTTTCCCGAAATATATATATATATATATATATATATATATA
>NC_068995.1:9000852-9001748 GCF_001194135.2 Octopus bimaculoides | reverse complement strand
TATATATATATATATATATATATATATATTTACGTATACAAAATTGACTTGGGTTTTACAGACATATATATACTCTCTAATTCCCATATTGTCTTCACAAGACATTACCGTCAATACATGTTATATAGAAATTGCAACTCAACCACACATACAACCACACACACACGCACATTTAGAATCATATACAAAGCATATGCATACATTTAGACACAGACACATACACAAACGTGCACACACATACGCACACACATAGACTCGCACATGTATACGCACAAACACACGGAAGTACATATTAGCGAAAGATTAAATTGAATGTAAAAATTATGAAAATTGACAACATTTTGTGAAGGTCTGAACAAACGTTTTTGAATGTATTGCATTGATCACGTGTGTGTGTTCCTATGTCAACTTTGGTGCGAGTAATTCGATGAACGTGCGTGTGTGTATATGTGTGTGTGTCTGTGCGTTTGGCTTTGTGTGTTTTACTGGTTTGTGTGAGTTATAAAATGTCGCAGGAGTCCTTTCAAACTTTATTACTCAATAAAGAATAGCTGTTTATACAGTATTAATCTCCACGTAACAGAAATTACAATACTGACACGGAATTCATGTGGTTTTATTGTTCTATATAGAAATAAATGTATAGATTGAAATACAAACATGCAGACATAGTTGCATGCACATAAACATACGCACACAAAACACACACACACACACACACACACACAAAGATATGTATATTCGTGTGTATATATATATATATAGATATATATAAACATGTATATATATAAATATAAATTCATATGTATATGTATATGCATATATTTATATTCATATATATATAGTTACATTCTTATATAAATATTCATAAAGATATGTATATATATATATATATA
>NC_068995.1:8998563-9000374 GCF_001194135.2 Octopus bimaculoides | reverse complement strand
TATATATATATATATATATGATCTTCCACAATCAAAGAAACGCAGGTTGTACAATGCGTATGAATATATACTTTACGCGTGTGTATGTGCGCAGGCTTATGTGCATGTGAGTGTACATATGTCTGTGTTTATATATGAATTAATGGGTAGAAATATGCACAAAATAAGTTGAACTTTTATAGTATGTGCATACGGCATTGCTCGTAATAATTCGACATGAACATATGTATACACAAATAATCATATGTAAATATGCATATATATATACGTATATATATGTATATATATATATATATGTATGTGTGTGTGTGTGTGTATGTTAATACATACGTAAATATATATTTGTGTATACATAAATATATACACATATTACATAATGTTATGAGCTAATATACCTAATCTCGATTGTAAACTCCCAAGGTAAACCCCGCTTAATAATAATTTGAAATTTTATACGAACACCTATAGATGTCAAAATTATTTGAAATTATCTATCTCTACTATTGCACATATCCTAACGGTACGTATATATTGATCTCCTCATTCCCCTCCTCTTCCTCCTCCTCCTCCTCCACTTTGTTCTTTTCATTTTTGTTTTTCGTTTCTCTCCTCCCGTTTTTACTCCTCCTTTCCTTCTCTCCATGCTCCACCTCCTACTTTACTTTGTACTTCTACTTTCATCACTCTTCTCTCCTACTTCAATTTTTCCCGTCCTACCTCTCATTCTTACCTCTTCCCATTCGTTCTCTCCTCGGTCTCCATTTCCACTCCTCCTCCTCCTCCTTTTCCTAATAACATAATTCTTAGTTACTCTTTCTGTTGGAACAGACAAACGAATCTGCTTTCTAACACAATTTAGAAATACAGACATAATATACAGGCACAATACAGGCATAATATCAGATACATTCAAATTCAAAGCTTTCCTTTATTTTTATTAAACAATACATCATGTTCATCCAAACAATATTCATATGTAATATCCTGGAGTTTGTATTTTATATAAATTTTAATCCAGTAATTCAGTTTGGGCATGTATATTATTCTGCCAAACTTAAAAATTTTCGGTAAACTTTAATTTTCGAAATGCTGGCAGCCAAAGCGATAAGAACACCAAGCTTTAAAAGGTAACTACTAGGGACGATCCGCTCGACTACAATTCTGGAAGGGAGTGCTCCAGCGTGGCCGCAGTATGATAACTGAAACAATTAGGAGATTACCTTTGTACAAGAAGAAAACATAAGTGTATTTTCTTCAATCCGATTGAAAAGGTCATCATGTCATCAACCTCGCTATTATATTACAGAATGACGTATGTAAGTATCCTCTTGAAATGCTAAATATATTCAACCAAGTATTTCAGAGATACTATCGTACAGTTTTATAAATGAGCGTATGGAATAGCCATGTTGAATTGCATCTTTAATCTGATAGAAGAAAGTCGAGTTGGTGATGTCATGAATGGCAGTCTACACTAGTGGGCTCGTTGATCGATAATTTGGAATTAACTACAAACATGTGGGAGATAAATAGTAAAGTATTGCAAATGAGCCTCTCTCCATCGCTCTCTTTCTCTCTTTCTTCCTTTCTTTCTTTCTTTCTTTCTTTCTTTCTCTTCTCTCCCCTCTCTCTGTATATTACTCTTTTACTCTTTTATTTGTTTCAGTCATTTGATTGCCCCCATGCTGGAGCACCACATTTAGTCGAACAGACCGACTCCAGAACATATTCCTTGTAAGCCTAGCACTTATTCTATCGGTATATTTTGCCGAACCGCTAAGTTACTCGGACTAAACACACCACCATCGGAT
>NC_068995.1:8996572-8997558 GCF_001194135.2 Octopus bimaculoides | reverse complement strand
AGCCAGGAACTTTTCAGTACCGCTTCGTACAAATATATATATATTACACAGAGTGAGAGAGAGAGAGAGAGAGAGAGAGAGAGAGAGAAAGGAAGAGAAGGAGAGAGAGAATGTGTGAAGGAGAAAGAAAAAGAGTAAGAATGAGAATATGCGTGTAAACATGATTTATATTTCGTATTAACATTATTGTAAAGATCAGTTCATCTTGATAGTAGTCTGCGTCGCTCTACTATGAAACGTCGGCGATGAATACTTTAAATACGACCAATATATTGATAGATATTAGTTATGGTGGCTTACAACCAATATTTTAACACATATAGGTCAGTAGAAAAAGAGAATCATTATAGCTCTGAGTAATAGCATTTGCGTTATTGAAATGCGTCTTTCTACGTTCTGGCTTCAGATATTACTGAGGTCAACGTGGTATTTCGTTCTTCCGACATTGATAAAATATAGTACCAGTCAAGTACTTGTCTCGTTTTAATCGGCCGATTCTCCATCGAAATGGTGGCATTATGCCTAAGCTACAAATCAATTCATGCCTGGCCATTTCTACACATCTCTATTTAACGCTGATTATTAATAATTCATGGATAATTTTACCAACTGATATATACCAGTAAACTGTTAAATGCGGATCTATATGAAAAATTTGTTAATATTATAGCAAGGAAATAGGCGAGTGGCTGGTAGAACAAGCTACCATGCCGGACAAAGTATATAAAAGCATTTCTTCCGTCGTTTACCTACTGAGTGCAACTTCTGTCATAGTAGAGTTTGCCATTCATCCTTTCGGTTTCAGGGTCGATGATGTGCCAGGCTCACATAGGGGTCGGTCTAATCGGCTTAACCCTTCCCCCAAACTTCCTGGCCTTGTGCTAAATCTTGAAACCGGTATTAAGCAAAAGAGACAGGTGGATCGATGGCGAGAACTTTTAACACATCGGAGAAAGTGCTTAGTAATAGTTCATCTCTCTCTCTCT
>NC_068995.1:8993444-8996164 GCF_001194135.2 Octopus bimaculoides | reverse complement strand
TATATACGTATGTATATATATATATGTATATATATATATATATATATATATGTGTGTGTGTGTGTGTGTATGTGGGTGGGGTGAGCGCATGCATGTCTACGTCTATATATAAATATATATACACGCATATACATACAAACACACACATACATACCGCATATACATATACATATCTATTTTCTCTCACTGCACACCGTTGCGCTCCATATCTTACTCTCTCTCACTCTCTCTCTCTCCTTTTTGCACAGTCACTCCCTTTTCTCTCCCTCTACACACACACACACTCTCTGTATACACACACACACACATCTATACACTTGCGCACGCATTATCTTATGCACACACACACATATAACAAACCTGCATGTGAATGGTCTTGTGGCCTCTCTTACGCATACATAACACGTAAATAGCTCGGAGCGAATCACAATTCTGCAGTTATGAAATGACATGTGTGATTCCTGTAATATTTGTATCATACTGATGTCACTCGCAAATTATTGAAATATATTCTTTAGCGTTTGAGACGTAAACAAGAGCAATACACTCTCAACAAAAACGTACCAGCACCGAAAGACAACTTTTCACCTCTTCACATACATAGAGCGTATATGTCCATCTATGTAAGTATGAGACTACAGGGTAAGAATTTGTTTTGTGTGTTTTGTGATCTGGGATCAGCCTTCGGGTGTGATTGCTTCACAGTCGGATATCTCAATGCTGGGAGTTTAACTTTCGCCATTGTGACTAATGACACGCTGAGTTATTACACATTTCTTTTTTTAATACACTATCTTAATAAATATCTTGATCACACAGTTTATGTATAAAATTCTGCTATGAGATTTGTATAAATGCATATACGTTGATAGATATGTGAAAGATAATCTTATACCCCCCCAACACACACGCCCGCGCACAGACATGTATCACACATATGAATGTGTGTGTGTTTGTGTGTCTGTATAAGTATATATATAGTATACATGTGTGTATCTATCGATAAGCCTATATCTGTCCCTAATTATATAAATGCATGTGTATATGTCTACAAGTGTAAATTCATCTTCTCTTTCTGCAAAACGGGTAGTTACATTGCGGAACAGATATTTTAACGAGTTGTATTTATTTATCACCCGACAAGATACGTCTGCACCGACGGATGCTCCTGAACCAGTGGTTGAGTGTCCCTTCCATGAGGAATCGATGCTAGATGTGTTGAAACAATTGTGATAAATAATAAATTCTCGTGTAATCCATCTTCCGTCTTTCAGTACTCAGGTTTGTCAGATATATCGCAATAGCTCTTACAACGATTTGGTGTCTTAATTTCCTTACTAGAAAGATTTTACAGTTTAAACAATGAAAATGATAAAACAAAGAATGATATCAGAAAACGGGCAATAAATAGAAAAACAAACAAACAAACGAAAACATTTTGCGGCCGAAAGTCTCTCATTAAACCATTACTCAAAATGTACTTGCACTTCCTTTTGCCAATTCATAAAACCACACAAAAGCCGCACATGCGTATGTAAGCGCGTATATATGAATATATGGCGCGCGCACTTGCACCTCCTTAGGTACTAAGTCACACACTCACTCACTCACACAAACACAAACTCATTTTCATATACGTGTGTATTTGTGGCGTCTTCGTAATCCCACATATATATACTTGTGTAAACATATGCATACATACATACATACATGCATATACATATACATATACATACAAACATGCATACATATACATACACAAATAATACATATACATACACACATACATCATATACACACACGTATATATATATATATATATATATATATAGCATGAGTGGCCGTGTGGTTAGAAGCATGTCTTCTATTCTAGCCTCCGGTTAACCAAAGCTTTGTGAGTGGATTTCGTAGACAGAAACTGACAGAAGCCTGTCGTATATGTATATATATATGTATATGTATGCAATTTTGTTTGTCCCCCACACCAACGCTTGACAACCAATGTTGGTGTTTTTACGTCCGTGTAACCTAGCGGTTCGGCAAAAAAGGAATCGATGGAATAAGTACATGGCTCGCAACGAAAGTGTTCTGGAGGGTCGATTAGTTCGACTAAAAGCGGTGCTCCAGCATGGCCGCAATCAAATGACTGAAAGAAATGAAAGACTATATTATATATATGTGCGTGTGTGTGTTTGTGTGTGCGTGTGTGTATGTGTATATGTATCTATATGAGTTTTGTTAAATGGATTTTTCCAGGTTATATAGAAGTCAAACTTTATGGTGACAAATGTATGTTGCTAATGAAGATTATCGCCTCGGCTACTAATAAAATAGCATAACTTCTCTTTAGTAATAAAACTTACGCACGTGTACGCATACACATGTGTATGTGCGTATTATGCATGTGTCATATGTGCGTGCGGGTGCATGTGTGTGTCTGTGTGTGTGTGTGTGTGTGTTTCCTTAGGTCTATATGTGTGAGCGTGTGAGTTTGGACTTTTATGCGTTTGTCATCGTGTAATGAAATGTCCCCACCTACACATCTGTACTTTTCGACGACGCCGCAACCGACACAGACGACTGTAGAACTTGTACGTGTGTATATATATATATATATATATATATATGTATGTATACATATATATACGTATATATACGTATACATGTATGTGTGTCTGCGCGTTTGTATATATGTGTGTCGGTGTATTTATAAGTATATA
>NC_068995.1:8991446-8992566 GCF_001194135.2 Octopus bimaculoides | reverse complement strand
GCACACTCATATTACTTATATACCTATGCAGAGCTTAAAAAACAATTTAAATGTCAAATTTAAGTATAATTTCATCAAATTCTCTTAGCTGTCATTCGGCAACAGAATTTTTTTTTTCTACAAAACTAAAAAAAAATATTTCCATTATCATGTGAGATGTTATTGATGGTATCCGGAGACATACGATAACAGGTACTGCAAAAATATTAAAATATTTAATGCATGATTTGCATGAAACGACTTCGGCTCTGAATGGGCTCCGCGAAGAGAGCTGGATATGCAGTACACGTTATAATATGTCCCGAGTGTACACTTTTTATCAACGGACCCCTTTGATTAGTTCTGTAGACCCCTATTTTACTATCTTGCTTGTGTGGACCCATTTGATTACTATTTTATTCTGGTGGACACCTATAGTCATTCGATGTTTTAAAACTAGTTTGATAGGAACGTCATTCAAAATTCATATTTTGCTTAGCACACATTAACATGCGCAGATTGAACTACGAAGTGTGTTCGAGAAATAAGCCTAAAATAGAACAAGCAAAAAAATATTTCAGGAGTCGTTCAAATTCTTTTCAGGATGCCCAGTTTACTATGTTGCTGTGTGGACTCCCAAAAATCTGATATGGATACGCAGGGGCCATATAGATCCCGGTTGCTAAAATCTGATATAGCCCAATGCAAATAACCTACATAAGTACCATTCAGGAAAAATGGTATACAGGGTGGCCCAAAAGTAAGTTTACAGTTATTGGACTATCTCATTCATGTATTAACAATTTAGATCTTAATTATAAAGAAAGTATGAAACCATTATTCTATGCTAATTTAGTTAATTTTGTCAAGCTCCCTTTTCAGTTTGTAAGATAGAAATTTAAATGTAATAAAATGTTTTAAAAGAAATTTAAAGTGCATACGTGATAACTGTAAACCTACTCTCGGGCCACCTTGTACACACACACACGCATGTATATTTCTCTCTCTTTATTTCTGCGTTCCTTTGTGTCGAAGAGCGTAGGCTCGAAACGTAAAAGACTTTCTCACATCTGTTTGTTGTTTATACACTCTTCTTCGTCTTTTGTTTTGTTCTTTTGTAAATTGCAACAACATATATATA
>NC_068995.1:8989459-8991234 GCF_001194135.2 Octopus bimaculoides | reverse complement strand
TATATATATATATATATGTATATGTATGTATATATATATATCTATATGAATGTATATATAAGAGATTTTCCATCTTTCCGGTTAGTAGTCAATCTCAGACTCAAGCTGAGAATACTAATGAGTCCGGTGGCAATAGTAGCGAACCAGCAACGATTCGGTTGTAACTCAAACATCTTAACCACATACCTGCACATTCCCCTCGCCTATCCATAATCAATTAATTTATCTACTGCCATACTATTCACTGGAAAACATAATTAGATATCTTTTTTTCATCTCTTAAGAAGACGGCATGGCGTGGATTCAATGCATTTTCGTTTCTCTTTCGGAGACAGCGTAGGCATATTCTCATTAATTTGACGTTGCCTGTGTTTGTAGTGAAGATAGAATAACTGGAGATGTTTGTGGGAAAATAAAATACAACAACAGTAATGACAACACCAATAAATACAAACAGCGTTAATAAAAATTAGAAATTATTTTAGAAATAAATAAACAATGTGTATATCGTATCAAGTTGTCAGCATGTTCGTCGTTAAGGTTTCATTATCGTTGCTTTTTCTTTCTTGGTTTGATTTTCCTTTCATCGTCATCATCATCATCATCTTCTTCTTCCTCCTCCTCCTCCTCCTCCTCCTCCTCTTCATCATCATCATCGTCATCATCAGCGACAACATCAACGGCATCAGCAGTACTAGCTTTAAGATGGTGATGATGACGACGACGACGACTACGATGATAATGAAGGTGATGAAGAAGATCATCATCAGCAGCAGCGTCATCATGTTCTAATGGTATTATTATTATTATTATTATTATTATTATTATTATTATTATTATTATTATTATTATTATTATTACTATTATTATTATTATTACTATTATTATTATTATTAAAATTATTATTATTATTATTATTAATAATAATACTTTTAATCCGCATCTTTGTTTCAATCACTTGCCGAGACACACCCAGCGTCCTGGGCGAGTGAAAGGTAAGAGATGTTACACTACAACTGAAAGCTTGGGGGAAGGGAAGTAGTGAAATATCTTCATGCAATACAACGCAGATATTACTATCATCATCATCACTATCATCATCATCATCATCATCATTATTATTAGTATTATTGTTGTTGTTGTTATTATTATTATAATTATTATTATTGTTCTTGTTATTATTATAATAATTATTGTTGTTGTTGTTATTATTACAATTATTATTGTTGTTGTTGTTGTTATTATTATTATCATCATCATTCACCCGTTGTTTTCTTCTTATAATTTCATCTTTGGTTTCATGTGCATTTATTTAGTCCTTTACCTCTTAGTTTCATTCTTTCTTTTCAATATTTGCATCAAAGTTGGATTGTCGGAATTTAATTATACAGTATGTGACATGACTTATGAAAATAGATATCCAACAGGGCCACCTGAATTTTAAATTCTAAACTTGTCAAATATATCACCAGCGCCCTTTTGCTTAAAGATAGGGGATTCGTTTTCCATTGGTGAGAAATTCGAAAAAAATCGCATTATTTTTAGTTAGCTGTTTCCTCTCTTTCTCTTTTATCTCAGTAGTCTTTCTATCCTTCATCCCTTCTTTCTCTCTTCCCCTCTCACCTTCGACTCTGCTCCCTCTTTATATCAACATTACTTGTTGCTGTATTTGTTGTTGGTGCTGTTGTTGTTGTTGTTGTTGTTGTTGTTGTTCTTCTTCTTCTTCTTCTTCTTCTTCTTCTTCTTCTTCTTCTTCTTCTTCTTCTTCTTCTTCT
>NC_068995.1:8982205-8988757 GCF_001194135.2 Octopus bimaculoides | reverse complement strand
TATATATATATATACATACATACATTCGTACACGCACACACACACAAACGTCTATATTTGTGTGCGTATGTGTACGCGTACAGATACCAATAAATATGCCATTTTGCCATATTATGTGTCATCGGAATACACGTATACGTATGCAGATAAATGGAGAGAGAAAGAAAGAGACAGAAAGGAAATAACAAAGAGAAATAGAAGACGAAGAAGAAGAAGAAGAAGAAGAAACAAATTGAGTGCGAAGCAAAGAGCATATCTGTAATAGAAAGCAATAGAGACGTGTCGATTGATAGATAGAAGCGAAGATAAAAATGGTTCAGAGGTCAGATATGAAACATCGAAAAAAACAGTGTAGATATTTCAATCAACATTTTGTCGATGTCTTACAGCATGTACGGTATCGGTCTTACGGTCGATGTCGTTGTTCTCGATGTTCATTTATGTCCTTCCTGTTGTAGTTGTTGTTATTGCTGCTGTTGTTGCTGGTGCTGCTGCTGTCAATATCGATACAGTTCTTAGGGCTGTGTTTCTTTTTTTACATTCATTTTTGTTTTTGTTGTTGTTGTTGATTTAGTTGTCTTTGTGATTATGTTTCCGTGCTGTCCGTTACATCATCTACATAATCATAGATTTTTGTTTTAATTATTATTATTATTATTATTATTATTATTATTATTATTATTATTATTATTATTATTATTATCATCGTCGTCGTCGTCGTCGTCGTCAATGATCATCATCATCACCACTGTCATCATCATTGTCAACACCATCGTCATCATCATTGTCAACACCATCGTCATCATCATCATCTTCATCATCATTACCATCTTCTTATTCTTCTTCTTATTCTTCTTCTTCTTCTCCTTTTTTCTTCGTCCTCTTCTTCTTTTTCTTGTTCATCGTCATCATCATCATCATCATCATCATCATCGCCATCATGATCATCATCAGCATGACCATCGACATCATCACCATCATCATCTTCATTTATTTATGTATTTATTTATTTACCTTCGGCGTCCATTCATATAATGGTAACAAGACAAGGTCATATTTCAGGAAGAATAACGATTTCTCTGAGGTGAGCGAGTGAATGAGTGAACGAGCGAGTGAATGAGTGAACGAGGGAGTGAATGAGTGAGGGGATGAGTAAAGAATTGTAAAGATTTTTGGTAATGGAATCTCTGGTGGTTAACAAGGGCGGAAGTGATTGAATGGAGCAGTGACGTAACTGTGGAATAAATAAAAATACCAACAAAAATGTACTGATAACAAAAGCAAGAAAATAACAACAGCCGCAACAATAACAACGACAATGATGATGATGATGATAATAATAATAAGAAGAAGAAGAAGTAGAAGAAGAAGAAAAACAATAATAGCAGCAACAACTATTACGATAGTAGTAGTAGTAGGACTAGTATTAGCAGCAGCAGTAGTAGTAGTAGTAGTAGTAGTAGTAGTAGTAGTAGTAGTAGTAGTCAAGTGGTGGTAGTAGTAGTAGTAGTAGTAGTAGTAGTAGTAGTAGTAGTAGTAGTAGTAGTATTAGCAGTAGTAGTAGTCCCTTCTTTTACAGGCACAGGACCTGAAATTCTACACGTCGAGTCAAAGATCGTGGCAGCTCACCGCATTAATGATGATGATGATGATGATGATAATAATAATAATTATCCTTTCTACTATACGCACAAGGCCTGAAATTTTTTGGAGGGGGACTAGCGGATTACATCGGTCCAGTGTTTCACTGGTATTTAGTTTCTCAAGCCCGAGAGAATAAATGGCAAAGCCGATCTTAGCGGAATTTCAACTCAGAACGAAGCGACACTGAAATACCGCTAAGCACTTCGTCCGGCGCGCTAACTATTCTGCCAGCTCACCGCCTTGATAATAATGATAATAATAATAATGATAATGATAATGATAATAATAATAATAATAATAATAATGTGTTTTACCATGGTATATCTGATACACTACAGCAAATATTCTGCTCAATACCACAGATTTGCTTGTCAGTTGTTTGACCATAACCAGTTGAGCATGTCAGTTAGTTGCTGACGGTATGTGTATCTCTGATCACGAGCAGAATTGGTTGCGGAGCATCATAGCCTTGTGTTGAGAAAAATTCGTTTGGATTTGGATATTTTACCCCAGGAAACATGAATATTTCGTTCAATATCCTTAAACAAACTTTATTCAGGGACCTTTTGACCGGGATGGGCTACTCGACATGACGAAAATTCTAATTGGGCCCCACCTGCAAGGTCATGCACTGTTAATCTTGATATGAGATCACAATGTCACGCATATATTGTTGTGTTGCATGTGCCTGGTGTACCCTTATCAGACGGGTAGTCATGATGGGTATAATGGGCTTCATATATTTTACTCCTGCACCACTCTGACGGCATGCTTAGCTTTCTCATTCAATAATAATAACGGATTCTCCTTTCGAAGACGACGTATTACGGTGAGGTTTTTTGCCAAACGACCATCACAAATGGTTTTTCTATAGTCATCAAATGCATGTACAGTACATTAGCTCACCCTTTTGTATGAAATCGACGTTGCCTGAATAGGTGTCTGTTGAACCACGTGCCAGTTGTCGATGTGATCGCAGAACAACGTGATATGAAGTGTTTTACTCAGGAGCACAACGCACCCTCCTGTCTAGGTATTGAAACCGCAATCTTGCGATCGTTAGTGCAATACACAAACCACCAGGCCATGATAGAATTGATAATAATAATAAGAAGAAGAAGAAGTAGAAGAGGAAGAGAAAGAATAAGAAGATGTGGAAGAACAAGAAGGAGGAGAAGAAGATGGAGGAGGAGGAGTTCGAGGAGAAGAAGCAGAAGAAGAAGAAGAAATGGCTCCTATGAAATAAATAAGTACAAGAGGAAAGCAACTTGAAATAGGGAAGGGAATATAAATGAAGACCATCGAAGAAAGGTTGTTGTGTAACACAAAAAGCGCGAGGACTGGTTGGAAAATAATCAATTATGAGATTACCATAAAAAATGCATAACAAAGCAATCGCGATGTCACAAGATCTGAATAGTTTGACAAGTGACAGGTGAAAAATTATTCGAGTTATGCCCCTTTGCTACCGCATTTGCTGCTCTGATATTAAAATTTATGCATTTCCTTGTGTTGCTGTTGATGAGTTTGCTGTTGTACTTGTTGGTGTTTGATTTTGCATGTGAGATATTTTTTTTTTATGTAAGCAGGTAGGTATATCTATATGTATAGATAGATGATAAAAGATAAATACAAATTCAAACATATACCTGAATTCGGATATATCTGTCTATCTATCTATCTAGCTAGCTATCTATCTGTCTGTCTGTCTGTCTGTCTGTCTGTCTGTCTGTCTGTCTGTATGTCAGTCTGTCTGTCTAGCATACGCGAACACACATACACACAGGCACACAGACATATATATATATAAGTATATATATGTATTTATATATGTCTATATAATACATATTGATATAGATATACACACGCACATACACACAAGCACACACATAAATATATACATATATATACACACACATAAATATATATATATATGTGTGTGTGTGCGTGTGTTTATGCATGTATGTATGTAAGTATGTATTACTGGAATACACGTTATGCACCTGAAACGGTGTATCTAGCTTAGTTTAGTGTCTAAACAGATAGGACCACAGACATAAATGGCTCCCAAACCAGATACCATATAAGTTTCTATTCGATATCTCTCCATCGTGACCACCTCATTAGCGTATCTCATATGTCCAAGAAGAGCGCTTACGATCATAATTCAAAAATCAAATTTGGTCAGACAGACGTGGTATGTTGCCTATAAACATCGCTTATTCATATTCTATCATTTGTATATGCAGACGATTTCCATTTATCTTTTAATTAAATCTCTGGTGAATTTAGTTATATCTATGTTTAAAATTAAAATTAAAATTGATTTTGTTTATTATATAAGATTCTGATGTACCATTAGTATTATCATAATCATAATACTTACCATTATTTATATCCATTTTCTTATTTTTATTGTTATTTGTGTTACTATTATCATAACATTATGATGTTACAGTTTGCTGCAGATGTCGTTGTTGTTTTTGTTGTTGTTGTTGGTAGCAGTAGTGGTGGTGTCGGTGTTGTTATTGCTGTTTTTTTCTCTCATTTATTATGGTTGTTTTTTGTCGTTGTTGTTGCTGTTATTATTATTATTGTTATTACGAATATGATTTCCACCATGTTATTATCATTTTCGGTATCACAGCCACCACGCCACCACGAACTCCTCATCCCATCCTCCTCCTCATAATCTCTAATATCATCATCATCATCATCATCATTATTATTCTATTCAAATTCTGCAGTGGTCGACTTTGCGTTTTATCGTTTCAGGGTCGATAAAATAAGTACCAGTTAAATGCTGGAGTCCATGCAATCGACTCATGCTCAACTCCCCCAGGCTGCACTTGTGGCAAAATTTTGAAATAATAATAATATTTATTATTATTATTATTATTATTATTATTATTATTATTATTATTATTATTATTATTATTATTAATTTCTTTTTAATCACATTTCCTTGCAGTCTATTATAGTTCTTTTATAGCGATGCATATATGTCTATACATCAGGTACATTATCTGTTTTCTGTTCGTTTGTTATTTTGCAGGTTTTAATTTGAGAACAGCGGCCATGTTGTTACTTAACTCTCCATTGATTGAAGTCAATTACATTAACTAAAGATTGTTTTTAACAGATCTTTAAATGAAAAATAGTTGCATTCTATTAACTACACAATAATTAATGTGTCCCAAGAACCTTCTGGCCAGATATGCGGAAATTTCACCGATATCTACTGGCGAAAATTCATAGACACATCGTACATATTACATAGTTTGTATTGTGAAAAATAGTGAGCCACAAACATACAAACTTCTGTCCTCAGATGAATCTTGATAACTGTGCAAATGCCCGACGCGTATGTATGTATGTATGTATGTATGTATCTCATTATTTAGTTTATTTCAAGAGTTCTTGCCAATAGAAAAAAAAATCTGCAGTACGGGAGGTCCACACTTGTAGGGAGATGGAGTAACTGTTTAATTACCTTTAAGTCAATGTCTGTTCTGTTAGAACCCCATCGATAGAGTTACCAGAAGTAAAGGAGTATGTTCTTACTCCCGTTGCTTATAGCAGTGCTTTGGAGTAAAGTGTGTAGGGTATGGTCATCTGGAAAAGAAGCTTGGGTTTTCAGCTGCGCAGTATCTGCTTGATTGCCTCGAGGAAGACAAACGACGTCTTGAAAACATTTACAACAATGTGGAACTATGGCTGTGAGCCCGAAGCTAAAATTCTTATTTGTAGTGGAAGATCCTAACATTACAAATCGTCGAGGAACTTTAGGAGAAAGCGACGTGGTAGCTGCTTAGTATCCCAAAGAAGGAGTTCTAAGAATGCTTCCATCGTTGGAAACTGTGGCCTCAGTTATTCAAAGGATATTATTCCGAATTGATGTACTGAAGTTACATTTTTTTCTTTCCTATCGCACTAGTGCCGATAATTTTGGATGAAGTTCATTGAAACATCACTGAAATTCTTTAAGTTAAAAACTGAATCAGGCTAATTAAAAGACGTAAAAAATTAATGAGGTATATGAGGTTCCCATACCTTGAACAAAATCTTAAAAATCAAGGGAATCTCTAGACGAACCGTGTGCAGTATTAACTGTTGTTAGATAATCAATAACGTAAATAGCAGGGAGAAATGTAAATGTATCTAATTAGACAAACTTGAATTTTATCTGTCCATTACGTTAGCAGTAGTTATAGATCTATCAGTCAAATCGATAACAAAATTATCACACATGCAAATAAATACCCCACGTTTATTTGATATCTGTCCATGAGCAAAGACAGAAGCCAACCCGGTAGACGTAGGCATTCTGTTCTTACTCACTTCCGTTGTTTATAGCAGTGCTTTGGATTAAAGTGTGTAGAGTATGGTCATTTCGAAAAGAAGCTTGGATTTTCAGCTGCGTAGGATCTGCTTCATTGCGTCGAGGAAGGCAAAAAACGTCTTGAAAACATTCATAACAATGTGGAACTATGGCTGTAAACCCCGAAGCCAAAAAGTCTTCTTCGTAGTGGAAGACCCCAGAAAATTGTTCAAGTCGTCGAGGAACTTTAAGTGAAGAATGCAAAATATATCAGCTATTAGATTTGAATGTATTTACATACATGCCTATCTATCTATCTATCTATCTATCTATCTATCTATCTATCTATCTATCTATCTATCTATCTATCTATCTAGATAGATAGATAGATAGATAGATAGATAGATAGATAGATAGAGAGAGCGATAGATAGATAATTAGATAGGTAGGTAGGTAGGTAGGTAGGTAGGTAGGTAGATAGATAGATAGATAGATAGGTAGGTAGACATAGATAGATAAGTAGATATACACATAGATATACAAACACCCCTGTATATATATATATATATATATATATATATATATAT
>NC_068995.1:8979225-8982106 GCF_001194135.2 Octopus bimaculoides | reverse complement strand
ATATACTTACATACATATATACACACACTCTAGACTCATTTCGGAAAAAGAAATCTTTGGAAATAGGTTTAAACAGAAAGAATGATTTAATTATTTCTCACTATATAATAAACGGCCACAATTTAGAAGAGCTTACAAAAGTTGATAGACTCTTTCAATTATTTACTTTAAAGATTACAATTAGGACTAACATAACTGCCGTAAAGATATATCTTCAGACAACTAATCTTTTTACAGTACTGCGGAGCATTTTAATGATGCGAAAAAAGCAGAAGATAAAAAAAAATCAACGAAAATGCTATATATTCAGCTAGAAATTAGAAAAAAATAATTTTGAAAAAATATTTGGTTTTTCCTGTTCGTTTAGTTTTAATTTGTCATCCAATACAGCTATAAAATTTATTAATCTTTTATGTAAATAATTCCTATCTAATCACTCTAAACGCAAGCCCTTCGATGGAATAATGTCAAGGGACATTACATTTGTGCCCAACGTTTGACAATTTGTATCAACAAGGATTATGAGAGCAATATCCCTTCTGTTAGCATCCCACGCCTTCCTGCACTTGATGTACCATACGATTATAATCTCTTCGTACCATATCAATTACAGAGTATATCGTTTGTTTACTGTTAGCCCCTTCAACAGAGTAGATATACGAAGTGATGCTGAAAAAGCTCCTGGATTTGGTTAAAAGAAGATACAGGACGATCAGTTAATTATGATTTTATTCAACATATTCCCTTCTCAGATACACAATGTTATTACAGCGATCCTTAAGCTGTTCTAAATCTTTTAAAAGAACTCGGATTTTTGGGCCTTTCGTGATACCATTACAGTCAGGAACTTTTCAACACTTCCTCATAGTTGCACCGTGTAATCATTTGTAACAACGATCAATGAAGCAATATTTTATAGTTCGCTATATATAGAGAGCTTGCAAGTGCTCCTAAACCGAATATACTTCCCTGTATGTTAACATTCAGAAAGTTATACAAATTCTTTTGTGAGCATGCTATCTTTTGTTAACTTTTGATTATGGCGAATTAAACAGAGGGTCTGAGCTAACCTCTCTCTACCATTATAGAATAAAGTATGCGTTGAAGATACTAGTTTTGTGTGCCTTCTGCTTTTCACACTTATATGATTTAGATTCTGGTTTGTAGTTTTTTCTTCAGGCAGTTACGTCTTAACCTACTGTATACTTATCTACATTTAGATCTGTAAAAGAAACCGACCGTCATTCGTTCTACCTATAACGAGTAGATGATTTTATCTTTTACGGGTCATATAATTGTTGTAAATAGAACAGAAGCGCACTTTTGACACAAACAGGTCTATGCTCTGACCGAGCGATCATTTATTCGTAAAACGTCGTAATATGCATTGAGCGTATTCTGCAAATATTTAGCAATGAAATCATGCAAATAAGATTAGCGTTCATTAGCATTGACAAAACGTCTGACATTCAATGATGGAAGTATTCCTCTCTTATGAGTGGTAAAGGAAAGCATATAGATACATAAGTATATACATTCACACATAAAAATATGCATACACATATGTATGTATGTCTATACGGTCGAGGAATATGATTTTAGAATCAAATCGGTTATGCCCAATTACAATTCGATTTAAATAAATACTGGCATTTAATATAAAAATTGTATATATTCAGACCTATGTCCCAAACTTTTGTCCACGACTGTGCGTATGTATGCATGCATGCATGTATGTATGTATGTATGTATGCATGTACATAAATGAATGCAAATATGGACTGCATAAATCTATTCTGGCGAATATCTCAGCCCCTATGAAAATCGAACGCGAGTAGCTAAATATTTCAATAGCTCAGAGATCAATCGATATACAATGTTATACATTTTTTGTGATCGCTTCAAATTTTCGAAACTGACAGGTCAATATCAAGAACTTTCGATCGGCACTTCTCGGAAGATTATGGTTCCTGTAAGTGCCTACGTTTTCGTTCCTGTGCGTTAACTGCAGCATTAGAACAGCTTAACTCTTATTTCTAGCTATGTGGGTTTTGTAACACACTAGACGCATTTAGTGATATTAGTAATTCTACTTTTTCGTTCAAACATTGCAAACTACCTTTTATATTAATATATAAATTACATATATATCTGCATATATATATATATATATATATATATATATATATATATATATATATATATATATATATATATATATATATGTGTGTGTGTGTGTGTGTGTTAAATGTCTGCGAAGTTTTTATGTAGGTACGTGTGCATATCAACATGTTCTGATATCTGATATCGCACATGTGAGTATGTATATATAAATATATAATTCTCATACATGCATTCGCTATATTTTCAAGTATCCATATAACAGTTCAGGAGAGTCTTATATATATATATATATTCATGTGTGAATATAGAGACGTAATGCAGCCACGCCTATGTAATTATTTAGTCATTTAATCATACATTTATTATACACAAATACTGATAAAGCTTAATATTGATACATAAGTATTGCACGTTCTAATATTATGTCTGAATTGCAAATCTCTAACCAACACAAAGCATAATATTTTGGACTTTGGCGCCGAAGTTTCCTAAGTTTGCCGCTTATATTAACGGTCACATGAAGATCCCAAATAAGCATCGTCAGATATATGTTGTCATTTTATAAAGAAATGATATATTGCGTGAGTTTTCGTACCGTGAAACATTTAGTTTACAAGAAACGATATATTTAGTTTTTTTTTTTATCACGGGTGCATATTGCTGTTCGTTTGTGCACACCACGCATGTATATGTAAGTAGGCGTATACGTTTGTATATATGCATGTACCCGTGCATATATATATATATATATATGTGT
>NC_068995.1:8976898-8977822 GCF_001194135.2 Octopus bimaculoides | reverse complement strand
ATATATGTATACATATATATACATGCATATATACACCTACATATATATATGGACTTATCTGTATATATATATAGTATATATCTAAATATATATGTATATATGTTTATATAAATATATATATATATATATATATATGCGTATGTATATATGTATATATATATATATACATATATAAATAACTATATCTATGCATATGTATGATATGTATGTATGTATTTTCGCGAGTGCGTATTTATGACGTATGTATGTTTTTATCTATCTAAGTATTATATATATATATATATATATATATATATACGCGGAATCTTCCTTACTGTAGAAGCCTCTTAACAATATGACCCTTTCCAAAATTACAATACTAATGAAAATCAACATAAAACAACGAAATCACAAGTTACGAACGGTTCAATATCCAGGGGCACATATTCAGCAAGTAATTTCATAGACCTGCTCAAAAGTATTTAACTGTTGTTATATTTTGCTGCTAAGCATTAAAAATGAGTGTGGGTACAACTACAAAACTAGAAAATACCGCTTGGAGTGACGACGGTGACGTCATTGTTACGGAGAACCTTTTCGTAAGAAATAGCAAACGTTCACCAAGCATCCCAGAGTTACAGGGACGTTATCACACCAGCATCGGTTGTCAAGCAGTGTTGGACATGCCCTGGACCAATCTTTGGTCAAAACGTATCTAAGTTTATCTAAGTTCAGAAGATGGTTTGCAAAATTCAGATGTGGATGGAGATTTCAGCCTTGAAGATGAAGATTGAAGAGGACGTCCAGTTGTGTATGTGTGTGTGTATGTACGTATTTTTGTGTCTGTGTTTGTCCTCCCACCAACGCTTGAAAACCGATGCTGGTGTGTTTAAGTTCACGTAAAGTAGCGGTTCGGCAAATGAAATCCGATAGAATAAGTGCGAG
>NC_068995.1:8975454-8976506 GCF_001194135.2 Octopus bimaculoides | reverse complement strand
ATATATATATATATATATATACACATACTTCCATATAGATAAGCATAATATATGTATATATACATACATAGATAAATGTATACATCCTTGGAAAGTGGTTGGGGCCGGAGAGCGTCGGTTATTTGGTATTGTTTGGTTTACTTCGTAGGTAACCTAATTGGGTTTGGACATTGCTCTGATTTCCGTGTCTAGCTTTCGTAAGTTCTGTGGTATACATACATACATACATACATACATACATACATACATACATGCATATATATACATATACATACATATATATACATATATATACATGTGCGTGTGCATACGCATAACACACATATATCTTGTGTGTGCATCTATACATATGTGTAGGTGTGTGTGTGTGTGAGAATATCGAGGATACTTTACTAAGCAGCTACAGAGAGGAGCTACATTCCGCAGATACACAAATTGACGAGCCACGAAGTCAATCAACAGGTGTTTCAAAATAAACCACATAAAATTAAAAATTCTATTACATATACTGAGTACTGTTTTTTTTTCCATTTGTAGACGAAAGACAAACCAAACAAACAAAAAATATGTGGAAACATAAGCTTAAGATAAGACAGACAGAAAGAGATAAGAAGAGTGGGAGAAAGAAGGGCAATAACTCAGTAACTAAGTATTTTCTTGCTGACTAAAATCGTCCCTGAGCAGACTTGCTTACACGAGCGGATCTTCTATCTATTCACGTAGAATCGCTATTATTTTCATGCAGACTAGTTTATTTTCCTTTACCTCACAATCTTATATTCCAATAATGTCTTACTATTTTTTTTTATGATTGATTTTCGTACTTTTTGTATTCGTTCCATAAACAAGAGAAATAGAACAAAATCAGAAAAGTAATAGAAGTAACTTTTTCTCTAGCATGAAACAAGACGAATTTGGAGTGGAGATACATACATACATACATACACATACATATACATGCATAGACAAGTATGTAAATAGGCATACACACACACACGGACACATATATATAGATACATACTTGTTGTCGTTGTATATATATATATATATAT
>NC_068995.1:8970626-8974292 GCF_001194135.2 Octopus bimaculoides | reverse complement strand
TATATATATATTTATATATATATATATATATATATATGTATGTGTATGCATGTATGTATGTATGTATACACTACCTTTCCCACAGGTCTTTCTTTTTCCGTTCTATTTTTTTTAAATGTGTATGCCACCGGTAAGCATTCTTAACAATTTTACCTCCACACAACACTTACAAAAAGACACATACCCACACACATAAACACAAAATCACACACACGCATACACGCACAAACACCACACGCTCACGTTCACACACTCACACATACACACACAGAGACACATATATAGATATTTATTTATTCTTATGTGCCTGTATATTTATGTTTAAATAAACGTGTGTACACTTGGAAATGTAATTGTAGACGGAGCGTTCGCACGCACGCGTAGTTGTGTGCATGTGTGCATGAGTGTGTGCCTCTGTGTGTTGTAGCCTATTTGTTTAGTATCGCCAGATAATACACGGCCAAATATCTATTGGAAGTCTCTGACTACTTATTCTATATTCTGTGAATTCCAAACACTCTATCCGCAGTGCACCTTTAACCTAGCAATACTTGAGAAATACGATGCAGCTTTAGAACCGAATCTCCTTACCGCAAGCAAACTCTTAGTCCTAGTTAAAACTTTCTCTGCACACAGAAACAACCAGAAAATATATACATGTTTTCATATGTGTATATGTGCTTGTGTGTGTATGTGTGTATACATATACGCTGATAGACCACTAAGGAGCTGTATAAATGCAAATATATTTCTTCAATGTATACATATGTGTGTGTGTATAGATACATATTTGTGTGTATAGATATATATTTTTGTGTGTGTATATACTTGTACTTAGATAAATATATTCATATACCTTTATGCTTAGCCAGTGTTAATGTATATATGTGTGTAATTGGTTGTACTTTTAAATTCATGTTGCAGAAATTAATGAAAAAATGAAAGCGGCACATATTCGAAAGCGGCTTCCTGATGATGGTATCTATATATGTGATGGTATATATATATATATATATATATAAATTATAGTAAGGGTATCGAATGATTGCAACACCAGTCTGATAGAAATAGATCACAAATGTTCAGATACCTATAGTGCATCTTATTCATGAGTACCTGATCTTTACAACCATAAGACGTACGTTTACAAACTTTTTGCTCATTAAGGAAGATGCTACTTTCAGTTTATAGAATATAGGTATATTTAGTCAACACAGATGTCTGTATTTTATACACTGCAGTTAAGCAGGTTATGGGTCCATGATTTTTTGGTCCATCTGTTTCTTTATTTATTTGAAATAAAAATGTAACTGTATTAACTAGCCCAGAAGAAATCGTACTAGGCTGTTGCAAAAAAATTGCTGTAAAGTTTTGTTAGCAATTCATGACTCTCTGAGAAGGCATTCAACCAGAAGTTAGAAATTTTATCCTTTTTCTAGCGACTTCCATTTGCTTCATTTCCGGAGAGATCTTGCATCCTCTACTTTGATGCCCTCCCAATTTTACTCTTCTAAGTTGTCTAAGTAAGTAGATATTCTATAAATCCAAGGGGACCTTTTAATTGTGCGTTTATTTTTCTGCCCAAATTTTATTCCAAAATTTATGCACTTCTTTTGACAGGACAGACTTTATTGTAACTGGTATTTTCCCTATCTTCCTGTAAAAATCTTTTGGGTTATTTTTGAACATGTTGTCCTTGAAAAATCTAACGAGCTTTTCATGTCTTTCTATGCGGACAGCTTTAGCACATACCTTTTGCTTGATGGTTTCTATGGTGGTATTGATGTAAAACATCGTTTCCATATAATATTTATTCTTTAATATTTGGATTTTATTGGCTTGATATTCTTGTCAAACTTTAGGCTTTTAAAACATTCTATGTCAGACTCAAATACCTGAATTTGGTGTTGAATATGCTCTTGCCAAATAAATAGAGATCTTCGTGGATACATAGTACAGGTGATTGAGATCTGTAATATCAACATCATTAGCTGAAATTATGTCCTTAAGTGCAAGGCGAATTTTACCAATTACTTTCAAGTTTTGGTTAGAGTTGAAGACTTTTGGGAGAGTGTCACGTTTATTCAAACTGGTTTCTTTAAATTGCAGCCATTCAATCGTGATTTCATCTTTTAGATCATCTAGTTTAGTTGGGTCAATTTCTGTGTGACTTTCTTCATCAATTTGATTTTCATCTGCTTTCGTGTTTATGGTTGGTTCAGAGAGTATTTCATTTTGTTTATCAATTCCATTAACTCTTTCTATCATTACTGCATTTTCATGAGACCTGGGCTGGTCTGTAATTATTTCCTCAGTAGTATCATTAGCTGCAACTTCGTTTCTTACATCCCTTACTGATTGTTGAATGTGGTCAATCTCTAAATCAGTTAATCATTTCTTTTTTATAATAATTCTTCTGACTCTGGTAAGTTTGTTACTATCTATGTAAGATCTTACATCAAGATGTTTCTCTCTTCAGTTTAGGTAGGTTTGTTCAGTATTAGATTTGTTTGTGGGGAAATGCAAGGTATGATAGTAGGCCTCAAGAACATCCTTATTACCTCCCCTTGACCATTTTTCATTCTTTTTCTCTTGGTTATTTGATGACGAGTCTGCATGGCCATCTGTTGGAATATTTCGGTTGTGGGATACATCCAGCTCCCGTGTTTCTTGAAGGTTTGAACAAGTATCTGATTTTTCGTATCCAGTGTGGTTCCTCATTGGGGTGCACGGCCCTTGTTAACACGGGTGACGCTGATGCAGGTGTATATTTAGCGTTGTTATCATTGAGGACTCATCTGTCTGTTTAGCGTTAATTTTTTGATAGAACACTGTCTCCGAGTTCTCTGGATGAAAACGTTCCTCATAGCGTAGCTTCTTAGGGATAACGGATCTGTATTCGTCTGTATTTTTTTCCTTTATTGTCGACAGATTTATCTCCGCGCATACTTTGTGATGTTTTTGAACTTATGAATTTCTCATTCTGTCTATGTTAGTTTCAACAAAATTGTTTTGTTATGGTTTTGCTTCGTTTGTGAAACGTGCTCTCATATACGTGTATGTATCTCCTGTAAACTTCACGTAGTTGTGTAAACATTGGATTGTATGTGTAGTGCAATGGGCATTAAAATATATATACATCATTGTATAGACCTTCAAACGTATGCGTAATTAATCAGTTTACGTATCAATGTTTTGTTCCACTTATATTTTATAGTTGGTAAACTTGCTGGGGTTGAATTCGCAAGTGTCTTTCGCACATGTTTCCCTGAGACATCGTGCGGGAGAGAAACTGTGCTTTGTATGGCAGTAAAATCTCGTTTTTTCTTTGTGATTTTTTTGGTAAAAGTCCGCTTCTATCAAGTCTTCTACAGTTTCCATTTTCCCATTCCACCGATGTTATTAGATTAGAGGTGGTTTTGTATAGAGAGGCCGGTGTAGCACCTCCAAGTTCTTATTCAAGGCAGAGCTGATCGTCGTCGTCGTCGTCATCATCATCATCATCATCATCATCTTCTTCTTCTTCTTCTTCTTCTTCTTCTTCTTCTTCTTCTTCTTCTTCTTCTTCTTCTTCTTCTTCTTCTTCTTCTTCTTCTTCTTATTATTATTATTATTATTATTATTATTATTATTATTATTATTATTATTATTATTATTATTATTACT
>NC_068995.1:8969730-8970418 GCF_001194135.2 Octopus bimaculoides | reverse complement strand
TTTTTTTTTTTTTTTTTTTTTTTTTTACTTAATTTGCGAGAGCGGTCCGGTTCATTTTTAGTATTCTCGTTTATGAGAGTAGTCGAGTTTTATTTCAGATTTTCCCACTTCAAAAGCCATTTCTGGCAATTCGTTGAAGGGACGCTAATGTTTCCCTGGCGGAGGCTTGCGCTCGCTGAGTGCTTTTGTTAATATTGTTAAATTGGCGTACAAAGAAATCGCAATGTTCACAAGGAAGAACACTTGTACTCTTAACGCAATTCTCAAATGGAAAATACGTGACATTTGAGTTAGAGAGCTTGACCTTTGTGTTACAGGTACAGGGAATTATTATATTTATTCAACTGAGTTGAATAAAATGAATAATTAATGAATTACCTCGTCTTTCATTTAACCATATGCGTAATTGAAATATATGAGGTGTCTTCAACAATTGTTTTCGAATATAGTTTTAGAAAGGCTAACGATCTACTGGGCTTTATAAAAGTAGACACTTAGTGATTTATTCATGTTTCATAGTTATCTATCAATCTAGCTATCTGTCTGCCTCCTTCTCTTTTTGCCTGTATGTATATATATATGTGTGTGTGTGTGTGTGTGTGTACCCGAATATATGTACATACACACACACACACACACACACACACACACACACACATTATATACATAATATATATATATATATATA
>NC_068995.1:8968175-8968730 GCF_001194135.2 Octopus bimaculoides | reverse complement strand
ATATATATATATATATATATATATATATATATATATAGATATCTTCATATACTTATCCATACATCTACACTCCCCCACCCCGTTATACTTCCATTGCAATGTCACTCTTTCTCCCGCTCACACATTATTCTCAATAATTTGTGTAGCCTAGCAAATAATTCATACTTTGATGTATTTAAGTATGAAACTCTGCTTTCGCTAATTTATAACTCCTCTGAAACAAGCGGGAACAATTTACCCTCTGTGTTTTTGTGTGTGTGCGTATGTGTGTGTGCATGTGTGTATGTCTATGTGTGTGTTTGTGTGTGTGTGTGTGTGTGTGTGTGCGCGTACATGTTTGTGTGTTTATATGTGTGTTGGAATGTATGTACCTCTTGGTGTGTGAAAGTACGTATATAGTCACAAATGCCATCTACTCTACTCCATTTGTCTTCATGTACACAATGAAGTTTTCTCTAAGATACCAGGACAGCCATCCATATTGTTTTAATTATATATGTTCACACATAGACTGAGAGACAAATAGATTATGTACATATATATACGTATATATAT
>NC_068995.1:8965652-8967622 GCF_001194135.2 Octopus bimaculoides | reverse complement strand
TATATACAAATATATATATACACATATATATATATATATATATATATATACATATACATATATATAAATGTATGTACGCACCTACATACAATACATACATGCATACATTTGTATAATATATATATTTCGGAATCGTCTGATTCAAGTTGGTCTCCGATATCATTCGATTCGATAAGGAACGCTATTATTAGCCGCTATTAAAGATCATTAAAATATATCAATTTTCAAAATTCTCATAAGTCTAATACGGAAAATTCTAATAAAGCCATTGGTAAATTGTCATTTCTCTGTGTCTTGATAGTATGACCGTCTCGACTTATCTGATTATGTAAGCGAATTTACGAGTGCTCTTTGTCAGTTTTCGCATTCATGTATTCTGGTTTTACCAAGTTTTAGAGTTGTTATAAACTAACTGTACACCGTCGTTCAGTTGACCATTCTTTGGTCTATGCAACAATTATAATGATATTCTAAGAATATATGTCTCTACACTCCGTCTCATCTCATCTTTGTCTGTCTCTGTCTCTTTCTGTCTCTCTCCCTCTCTCTCTTTCTTTCTCTTTGTTTTAATGCGATATAATCGCGAAGGTATAAAATAAATTGCGGTGTAAGTGAAGTTAAAAATATGGGTAGAGGAAAGGGGTGGTGAAGACCAGTTCAGCAATGAGATTAGATTGAATTCCATGATGATGATGATGACGATGATGACGATGACGACGATGATGATGGCGACAGCTATGATGATGAAGTTGATAGTAATGATAAAGACGATAACCATGATGACGTATAAGAGGATTATGATGTTGAAGACGACGACGACGACAACGAAGACGGCGGTAGTGAAGAAGAAGAAGAAGAAGAAGAAGAAGAGGATTGTGTGGGTCACCATTTAAAACATTATAGTGATTGTAATACTGCTGCTGCAGCTGATGATGATGATGATGATGATGATGATGATGATCACAGATATGAAAATCTCCAGCACAGAATACCAAAACTTTCTGTGCCTGTGTAATCGATTCAGCTGATATTACATGCATGAGATTTATTTCACTGATGTCAGAAAGATAAAATTAAATGTTAACTCTTTCGAGATTTGAGCTTAAAACGCAAAACATCCAGATATATATACCACAGTTTGTATTTTGCATTATAACTCTGCAATTGTACATCAACGATTATATTATATTTCCTGTTGCTCTCGCCACAAGGATTCATAGGTGATATATATATCCTGCACACAAATCCATCAAATAAGGATAAAATTCAAGAGAGAAAATAACAAGACAAATACCATAATGTTTATATTTAATAAAACTCTTCTTCTTCTTTCATCATCTACTATGGAAATGAGAGGGTACGAATGTCTATAACCCCAAAAGGCACCGAAGCGGTAAGTGCTCGAGACGAACAGATTAGATTTTCGAAATCTACGTCCGAAAGAGTAGGTCTTTGGTAAATGACAATCAAGAAATATAATTCGATACGAGAAGTACGTGGCTAAATCTTCTCTTCTCTATTTATCACATGTATCTATCTGTCTCTCTGTATTTTATGATATTCTTTTTCTATAAACATTTACTCTTTTTCTCTACGTGTACGTCTCTTGTGCATGCTGCTCCACCTATCTCTCTTTCGCCTTCTCCTCCCCCTTGATATGACACGTAATTGCTTTTATTTTTTAAAACGTCGTTACTGTAATGTGTTTCCTTACATTTTGTAATAGACACTATTCAGCAGAAAATGCTAGCTTCCGAATCCTGTTTTCTGATTGTGTAAAAATTACCAAACTTTACACGTCGGCAACATTTTTCTAATTTCCTTTCTATTAATGACTCAAAATCAGATTGGGCATGAAACATTACATCAGCTTTGACAGCAACCGAAAAGGTCCCCAAATCCCCTCTCTGTGTAATTTTCAGACAAAAAATAAAATGAAATAATGGCATCCTATTGCGAAAATGTATATA
>NC_068995.1:8960478-8963572 GCF_001194135.2 Octopus bimaculoides | reverse complement strand
TATATATATATATATATCAACCAACCTATTATTGTATCTGTACTTACCTTGCCCTGTCTTACTCCAACTAACGAATTATCTTCCATTATATTCATGCTTCTATTCTCTCTCTAAATCTATTTCCTTCTCTCCCGCTTTCCCTCTTTACATCAGGAATTTCCCACTCCTCCTACACACCAGTTTCCCCCCATCCATTATTACTCAATCGTTGTTCAATTATCACTTTCACTTTCACCATCCTTCACACACACTGTATTTACAAGCGTCACAATCTCCCTTTTATTCGAAGACAAATGTTGCATTGGCCCTCTGTGAAACTATTTATATTAATTCCCTCCTCTTACTTCCACTCACATAATTACACATCAATCGTTCTTTCCTTTCTCTTCTCTTATTTCTGCCTTTTATTTGTTTTCACCATGAGATTGCGGTGATACTGGAACACCGCTTTGTAGAAGTGGAATGAATCGACGACGGTACTTATTTGCCGAACTTCTAGATTACGAGGACGTAAACACTCTAACGCCGGCTGTCAAGCGTTGAAGAAGAACAAACACAAACACAAAGATACACGAATACACACAAACACACATACACACACATGCATGCGTATATATATGTATACATATATGTATATATATATATATATATATATATATATATATATATATATATATATATATATACAATACACTGGTTTATTTTGATATTGCTAATATTAACAATACTCGCAAATAAAATACAGACTGGAGTTTTAGTGCTCCAAATGAGCTATATTCCGTTTAAAAACTGCCTTCAAATTACTGATATTTTTAAAACTAAACGACATACGGGATAATGTACTAATATCTGAAAACATTGTTGGAGACAACAGGTTGACTACAACGTTGTCTATATCATGCTATATATATATATATATATATATATATAGCAGCTAAATCTCTCTCAAATTAAGACAAGCGCGGCATTAACCCGAAATACAGAAAAGAAAATGGTGGATCCACAGCAAATCTAATGTCAACTATCGCTTCATCTCGGCTGCATATGATCTTGACAACAACAACAATAACAACAACAACAATTACAACATCCCATTTTCAGTCTTCTTCCTATACCGATTCATTCAAATGTCATTGCATTGTTTTAATATCCTCGAAATTCGTTGCTCACATGACGAAACCTTTCAAAGGAAACCACGGTTTAATAGAGAGGTGGGGGGGGGCGTTGTTAAAATATGGAGATTTCTTCTAGAAATCAGAAAGGACCACAGAAGGCAATTATTATACCATTCCGATAACTGTTATAGTTCTCTGCCATATTTCACAAAGCATTATCATATTTATGCTTCATATAATTCCTGTATAATCTCTAATAAGTTCAAACTCCTTCCGCCATACCTCTTACTGCTTTCGTTCCCCTTTTCTTATATTTATGTCCTTCATTTCTTTCCTTCTTTCTTTCTTTCTTTCTTGCGTTTTCTTTCTTTCTTTTCTTCTTTCTTTCTTTCTTTCTTTCTTTCTTTTCTTTTTTTGTTGCCCTTTTCTCTCTATAAACTTTTACTCCGCATTTTTTTCATTCTCGAAACAGCCTTTGTCTTACGTATTCGACATAAACGTTTAAATATCTACTGCTACTACTACTACTACTACTACTACTACTACTACTACTACTACTACTACTACTACTACTAGACATAAATATACAAATGTATAAATATATATATACATATATAAATATGTATGTCTGTTTCTGTAAATGTAAAATGTATGTATATATATATATGTATGGATGGATGTATGTATGTATGGATGGATGAATGCAATACACTACGGACACATAAATAGGCACACATACAAGTACAGTCATGTATATTGAAAACGTTATTCTTGTCCACCAAAAGCGCTTTTGAATTCTCCGAATTGTTTGATGCAACAGCATTAAATGGATCAAATAAACGAAATAAACCAAATGTATATATCTATGTCTTTATATCTGTGTCTTTGTCGCCCCATCACCGCATGACAACCGATGCTAGTGTGGTTACGTACCCGCAGTCTTGGGGGGAGGGTCGTTCTACTTAAACCCTTTAAGCCGGTGCTCCAGCATGACCGCAGTCAAATGACTGAAACAAGTAAAAGAATACAATAAATAAAATCCAAACACACTTTTTGGTGAATCCAATATTTCATGTAAATTTACGTCAATGATTCTGAATCACTTTTGCACACAGCTTCAAAAATTAACTGATTCAATAACGCCGTTAATGGAGTATAACGTAGATATATACAATTTTCGTCTTTAAATACCTAAAGCTCCATAAATAGAATTCATATGGTATTGCAAACCCCATTTTGTTTATTTGGCTTTGAAATTTTACTGAGTGTACCCACGATAGGTCAGTTACTTGCTTGTGCTTGCGGTTGTATTTACCCTAGTTGGGTTGAGCCGGCTTCGACCAACGAGTTCATCACGTGCCTTACGAAAAGAGACCACATGCGACTGTCAGCCGCTGTCGAGGATGAGTCATTGCTAATATGTCTGTCATACAATCAACACAAGTGGCGTATTTTAGCTAAACATGTCCACCATTTTGTTAGGTCAGTACAATAATATTTGAA
Organism: Octopus bimaculoides; assembly: GCF_001194135.2. NCBI lineage: Eukaryota > Metazoa > Mollusca > Cephalopoda > Octopoda > Octopodidae > Octopus > Octopus bimaculoides. Next base: position 8,960,954 of record NC_068995.1, on the reverse strand, counting down.
ACAGGAACAATTAGCTAATATGTCTAGCAAAACGATCGACTGCTTAGAGACTTCCCTCGTTTACGCGTTGCCGATATCTTTAAAGAGGTCGAGTGCGAAGGTAGCAACTCGATTGCTGAATCTTGTGAATGAGATTACTATTTTTTTAATGTTTTATTTTATTTGGCTTTATTTTGTGGATTTGTCATAAATCTATGCAAAACAGAAATGTAGAAAAGGTAGAGAAAATATTGATTGGTCTCTCATATATCTATTATTGGTAGGGGACAGTGGGAGGTTAGAAGTGGTGGCGGTAGTGTGGTGGTGGTGGTGGTGGTGGTTGTATGGTGGTGGTAGTGTCGGTGTTGAGGATAGCATTGGTGGTAGTTGTAACTCGTTTGGTAGGTAGGATAAAGGAGGGATGTTATAGAAGGCGGTATTCTGTCAAAGAATTCAAAAGGAGAGATAAAAAGACAGACAAGCGCCCATCACCACCT
>NC_068995.1:8953883-8957968 GCF_001194135.2 Octopus bimaculoides | reverse complement strand
ATATATATATATATATATATATATATATATATATATATATATATATATATGATTGTGTGCATATATAAGTGTCTGTGTATGCATATAGACAGAGAGTGTGTTATTCCGTCGAGTGCTTGTTCGTGCGATTTTATACAATGCTACGAACAAGGTATATATATATATATATATGCACATACATACACACGAAGAAACACATAGACGAAATGCACACAAACACACAGACACACAGTATGTATACACGTATACAGATATTCATATATGCATATATCAATCTATACACAATCACACATGCATACACATACATACACATACACACACACACGCTCTTACTCACACATGCTCACATATAATCTATTTGTTTTATGTCTAATTGAAAGTTTCAGATGTTAGTTTTTGTCTTAATTCCTTGGTTGTACTTTGTTATTGCAGAACATTTTAGCACAAACCAACCCTCATTATATCGTATTTTTATCTTAAATATTTGCCATTATTTACCGAGTCTGAGCTATATAAGTTAGTAAATGTGATGTAGACAAAATCGTTAGCACAATCACACTTTTTATAATCTGTGTTCTAATTTCAAATTTCGTTGATGTGAATTTTGTCTTCTTGGTGTTAGGCCAATCATGGCTCTGTGATTAAGAAATACGTACCCAACTGCGACAAGGCTTCGGCTGCCGACTCTAGGTCAACAAATTTAGGCGGAGCGTAAATCGATTAATTTGATCCCAGTGATCAAAAGGCGCTTATGAAAGGCAAAGTCGACCTCGGTGGAATTTGAATTCAACTCGTGAAGACGGACGAAATGCTAACAAGAATGTTGCTCCACCTGATAACGATTCTGCCGACGCACCGCTCTACAGTGTGTAACATTATACTGTCTCCACTTTATGTAATCGTCTTCTTCCATCACATTATTTTTGTACTCGCTTATTATTAGTGATTAGTTTGTGCATATAGTCTTAGATAATCTGTTTCTACTTTTATCATTGAGCTTCTGAAGTATTAATGAACATTACCATTCAAGATATCGGTCATGGTGTTGTCATTCTTACCAACATTTATTTCCAGTTTACAAAAATATTACGTTGTATATACTTCCTTTTGTTTCTTAAACTTTCTCTCTTGTTTTTTCTTGTTCGAATTCTGTTTTTTCCTCTTAGTTACTTTCCTGTTTAACCTTTAACGTTTCTATATGGAAAGAAAAGATATTTTTCTCATTCGCTTGCTTTTTAGTATGTTCTAATCCTTCTATAATTATTCTGTCGCAGTTTTCTATTTATAACAGACCCCATTCTTCGCATGTACGATTTATGTATATCTATCTGAATCTTGACTGAAACACTCCCAGTACTTTCTTGTTACCGTTTTTCTCTAAACGAACAACCAGCCTCATCACCTCGAATCACGGTGTCCTTCTTCAGATACTAGACACTATTGTCTGTATTGTTAGCTGCCCCTAGCAGTATATTTTTAGTCTCCTGACTTCCTCTCTCTCGGGTTTTATGTCTCCCTTACCGTTTTTCTTATTCATCTATTTATTTTACTTTTTCCCATTTTTTGATATTCTGTTTAACATTAAAAGTTCATATTAATGTTTCAGTGCTTATTATCTTCACAAAATTTCCCCCAAACCTTTCTCTTATCTCTCACGCTTACTTACGCTCTCTCCCTCTCCGAGACTCACAATATGCATTACTGATACCCTCTTCTCTCTTATACCCCTCTCTCAACAATTCCATTTTCTATCGTTTTTCCGACGTTCTCTCCGATTTCTCTTTACCTCCCCCTTTCTGAAACTCTACTTAATTCCCTATACCTCCATCTTTTTCTCTTTATTCTATTTATGTTTCCTCATCCTTCCTCCACCCCTCTCTCTCTCTCTATCTTTCTCTGTTGCACCACTTGTATCCTCTCTTTCCTTTTATTTCTCACTATTTTCTCTCTATCTTCTTTCTATCTATTTCGGCTAACACCACTTTTGTCCTATCTTCTCTCATTCAATCTTTTCACCAGTTTCTATGTCCCCTCTCTCACATTTTCTCTAAAATATCTTTATCTACTTCAAGACTTTACTTTCTCTATATTCACTCTCAATCTCTTGCTCTTAAAATCTTTCTCTCTCTCTCCCTCTCACGCTCTATCTTTCTTCCATTTTCTACCTTCCCTCTCTCCAGATATCGCTAACACACGTCTACCTCCTTTAACTCATTACTTTTATTGATAGAATTTTCTCAGCACGGTCACAACTTCAGATGTTTTAAGTTTTACAAAATACATTAAGCATTTTAATCATATAATACAGAAGCTGCCGAGAACATTATATTAAATACAACAAATAGCTATTAAAACAACGTGACAGAAACTCACATACATACGCACACACATGCATGCACACATCAATACGTATACATATGTGTGTGCATTTATTTGTGTGTGTGTATGACTGGTAACGTGAAGTGGCATGGCTCTGTGGTTAAAGTGTTGGCTTTATCATCATAAAGTCACGGGTTCGATTTACTGAATATCAGGCTAAATGACTATCAGCCGGTGGCCATACAACCCTCTAATCAAACTCCACATTCTGCCCACTGAAGTTTAGCAGCATACGTGTTTTTTTTTATATAACTGAAGGTGATTATATAGACTTTAAAAAACAACTATGGAAAGTTTAGAACTTGCTACTAAGTTCTAATCGATTGTAAGTAACGGCTATACTCCTGTATATATATATATATATATATATATATATATATATATATATATATACACACACTAAAGTGCGTGCGTGTGTGAGTACGTGTTTGAATATTTATGAGTATATACCACAAACATCTGTACGCAGGCGTACACACATACAAATGGGAACACAAAAATACACATATCTTTTTATACACGCATTATTGTATTACACAGTAAATAGTATTTCTTGCTATTTTTACATTCACCATATTATAAACGCCACCTTTTCTCTCCTTCTACGCACCCTCTAGTTTTATGTGTTTGGGCATTGTTCAACTTACGGTACTATTATATATTTTTTTCCCCCGAAGTAGCATAAAGTAGATGGAGGGGACACAGATGAAGAAAGCTTTAGAAAAAAAAAAGAAAAAAGTATTTAACACGAAAATAGGAAATGAAATATTACTATTATTATCATTATTATTATTATTATTATTATCGTCACTCAATGATCCACTAAAAAGAGAAACAACTCGGAAACAAATAATTAATATCAAATATAAAGCTAAAAATAAAATTGAAATTATTAAATGACAAAATAAAGAAAACAAGAAAAAAGGAATCATTACGAAGAGATTTATTGCTAGATTAGATGAAGTAAACGATGAAGACGAAAAGAACGAAGAACAAAATGGCCAGACACGAATATAACATCTTTTTGTTTTCGCATTTTTAGTTTTGACGGGACAATTAACTAACTTAAACTAAATAGATAAATACATGAAGAAGCAGCGACGGCAAAAATTATTATTTTTTAATGTATTAAGTAAAAACAAACAACGAAAGAAATAGAGTAAGTGAAGAAAAAAAAATGGAAGGAAGCAGACGATAGCTATAAAGAGAGAACACGGGGCAAAATCAAATAAGGAAAAAAATATAATTAAGAAATTAGCTAATACTACAATGGAATAGTACAATAGTGGAACGAATAGTAACATCCAGGAAGACATTAACGGAAAGATTTCGGTTTAATAATAAGATTTAATCAGGAAAAATATTCTGGCCAGTATTTTTGATGATTCAACTTTTAATGATTTTATTACAACTACAAAAAAAAAAAAAAAGAATGGTGAAATAGAAATCAATAAAAATAAATAAATGTGTACGAAAACCCAACAGAATATAACTAAAACAATAGAGCAAAACTTAAAAAGGAAAAATAAATACACAAACCTGTCAATATGAAAAAAAAGCCAAAAATATACAACGAGAACAATACAGGGGAGCAATAATAATGGCGGTTGTGGTTTTCTATCTTGTTTGATTTTGGACGCCATCACTTCAAAATGTTATGTTGATCGATAAAAAAAAATCTAGGAGACTATTTAGTGTATATGAGA
>NC_068995.1:8950804-8953558 GCF_001194135.2 Octopus bimaculoides | reverse complement strand
GGGGGGGGGGTCTAGAAGAGCTGCAGGAGATTCCGAAGTCGTGTGGAGGCCCTGGTTGAAGTGAATGTTATTTTCTTGTATAAATGTTACTTTTTATTCTTTCAAAATATTTTAATGTCGTCTTGGTAAATATACGTATTAAAATGTGATGTCGAGAGTTATTTTAATTTTTGCGTTATTTAGACAAGTTTATTCACCTCATCCACCCTGTATAATATGTTCGGTAACTGTTGTGTACGCATGCGTAATCTGCAACAGTAAGATGACCCAGTGATTTCATACCAAACTTATTTGCTGAAAAATCCGTGAGCTGAACTTTTTTTCAGACATTTGTGGATTTTCCATCTATGTTAATTTTCTTATCAGAGAGCTTATATTGTTATCATTCCTCCTCGAGATCAATTGTTGCTCTGCCATTATGCGCGTTTATTACGTCATGAATAGAATAGGCGTTGTGACGCAAGATGACGAGCAGGATCCCGTGAGTGGGTGACTTTCAGAACTGGGTTGTTATCCTTTGCGAGATGGAGTGTAATTACGTAGCTGAGTGTGGTGCGTAGCTTATTTCTTTTTTTAGTGTGTGATATTGGAAGCTATAAAATTTAATCTTGAGTAGATAACCTCGTTGTTAAGGGCATTAAAGTGTTCATAATATCTATGATTTCTTGGTCAATGCTGTATAATTAGCAACAGAAATGTTCGAGATACACTAGAGGAAGCCTATATACTTTATAGAAGCTTAAACCAGTTCACATAGGAGTTTATATCATATCTAACTGATGAAATGTCAACTGTACCGATCACTATGATTGATGACAAATGTTATGTTGATGTTTGTTTTAAAAATGACTTAGATAGTGATTGTAATATTGGTATAGTGTCCTAAGTGAAGATAATGGTTATCTAGTAATTAAATTCTGCTGTTGTTTAATCCTAAGCTAGTCTTTTAGATTAAATCTACGGTTTCGGTTTCGAGTACTGTCCACTTCCACTCACGATGTTGCGATTTAAATGGCAATTGTTTCTAAGCTGGGTAATGTAATACAATGCATAATATAAAGTGTATGTGATAAGTTGATTATAACATTATCGAGCATTATTAAGCAAATTTATAAACCAAGACGTTCCGGCCATGATCAGTTCCTTCTGAGGAACGCTTTCTATGAATAATGAGGGCATCGAGAGATTTGTCTGCTATTTCTAGTAAAACAGGTAGTGTTGTACGGCGTTGCTCTTTCTGTTAAACGATATTAAAATAGATATGTTAGATTCAGAAATGAGACTGGAGATGAAACTAATGATGATGAGAACTGTGATAATAATGACGATGGTGTCGACGACAATGATAATTATGATGATGACAATGATGACAATGATGATTATGATGACGACGACGATGATTATGATACCGATGTGGCCAGCGGTGATGGTGACATGAAAGTGATAAAAAATACGAAGAGAAGAAAGTTCTTCTTCTTCTTCTTCTACTTCTTCTTCTTCTTCTTATCATTATTATTAAAGTACACTCTATACATATGCATTGATTTTCCTATTATATAATTCTAACAAAAGTTCGTAATGAATTTATGTTATATGATCTGCTGCAGTTGATAATATTTATTTTCGCTTATATTGGTTTTATTATTTCTGATTTTGTCGGTAAATGTTTTGCTTTATATTTAACTTTTTTTTCAAAATATTATAATCAGTGCCGATGTTTAACCGTCATCTCTGCACAGGATGTGTGGTAAGTGTTTGCAAAATGTGAACATTTAAAAAGAACGAAGTATACACATAAATGTGTGCGATTGTATAGGCATACACACTGACACAGACATATAGATACACATGTACACACGCAACCACACACGCGCGCACACACATATATAAATGCATAAAAAGAGAGACAAACATATGATAGATAGACATGTAGAGAGATATATAGATATAGATATAAATATACAGACAGACAGCTAGACAGACATACATACAGACAGATAGACAGATAAATAGATAGATAAATAGATTGATAGGTATATGCATAGATAGATAGAGAGAGAGATAAATAAATAGATAGAAAGATAGATAGACAGACTGGTAGACAGACAGATAGATAGATAGATAGATAGATAGATAAATATTTAAATAGATAGACAGACAGACAGACAAGTAGCTAGCTAGATAGGTAGGTAGGTAGGTACGTAGACAGGTAGGTAGATAGGTAGGTAGAGAGTGAGAGAGGGTTTAGACGAGAGAGACATGTCTCATTCAGGTAACGGATTTGTCTTGTTAGGTTGCGTTTGGGCTTTAATATCGAGGATTCATTGCTACCTGTTTTTGTTCTGCTCGGTATTGTATCGATAATGTAGAGAACCATTTCAATAAAGTTTCCCTCTCTATACACGCACACGCATTCAAAATACACTCACACACACACACGCATACAGCCACACGTCCAGCCACACACGTAAGAAATCATTATCGCAGCAACACCAACTATAACATCACGAACACCCACATATATGCATATTATAAAGCAGCACATATCTATATACATATGCATTTTGATGATACTGTCTCAGAATAACGTCAAACTGATACATGCGAGCGTGTGTTTTGTGTAACTGTGTTCGCATCAATACTCATATACATGCATGTAGAAGTACACACACATTATATATATATATATATTTATATATACAATTTTATGTACGGGCATATTATATATATATATATATATATTTATATATATAT
>NC_068995.1:8945594-8950794 GCF_001194135.2 Octopus bimaculoides | reverse complement strand
TATATATATATATATATATATATATATGTTTATATACATATATATACATGAATATATTTATATATGTATATATATATGCATGTATGTATATAAATACATATATATATCTATATATATATATATATATACATATATATATATAAATGTATGTATATATATGTATGTATATATATACGTGTATGTGTCGCGTCTTTTTACGAGTATCTCTGTATGTTAGTGCATAATCGTAAACATTTGTTGATGTATACACACGCACAAGCAAACATAAACATATACACACATAACCCCCCCACACACACACGTACTCGCGCACACACTGACACAAACCCACAACACATTGTATACGTTATTTATTTATTTATTTATTTTTTATAATGTTATTTGTGTCCAACCAACAAGATAATGAGAAGCAACTATTCGGAGTCATTATCGACTGAAAAATCGACATCGATAGAGAAAACATCAATTGGAAATATTTTATTAAATTCGATCATTGATTAAGGAAGTTGAGGGCCATTAGCGATGACCAAGTCATAATCAGTTGTTGCTGAAGACGAAAATAACAAGATTCTACACCTGCCGTTCCACGCACCTCACACGTCAAACCAAAACAAAATTATCCATAAATGCAAGTACTATGATAATAACAAAAAAACAAACAAAAAAGAAACAGAAAAATATCTAATGAAACAGATAGTAAAAAAATAAAAGAGAACATCTTTCTATCTTATCGTAGTAATAAATTACGAAACGTAATGATTAATTATAATATCAAATAAATAAATAAATATAGAAATAAATAAATTTAATTAATAAATATAGAAGTACAGAAAAAAAAGATGCTCCAAGGAAACAAATATAAAAAGAAAAAGTTAAATGTAACTTCGAAGAGCGGCTGACAAAAGAGATACAGTGATAGCTCATATATATATATATATATATATATATATATATATATATATATATATATATATATATATATATGCATGTATGTATATATATATGTATGTATGTATATATATATACGTATGTATATATATATGTATATATATATGTGTGTATATATGTATATATATATGTATGTATATATATATATGTATATATATATGTATGTATATATATATGTATGTATATATGTATATATATATATATATATATATATGTATATATATATGTATATGCATATATATACACAAATTTAAATACGTTATACGTGTGAGTGTATGAGAATGTATGCTTACACAAACTTATGTTGACATATGTATATATACATGTATAAAACTAGAACATACACAGGCGCACGCATAAATATGTGTGTGTCTGTGTCTCTGTGTGTGTGTATGTGCGTGTGTGTGTGTGTGTGTGTGTATGTGTACATGTGTTTACGTTCCTCTATAAAATACAAAAGAAAGGTTTCGCTTAATTACATTAGAATTTTAAGGTATTAGTTCTTTGTGTGATAATAGTGGAGGTAAACCTCACCTTACCTTACCTATTAAAGCATTAACACTACAAGTACGCCACAAGTAGAATTAATACCACCAGCAATAATAATAATAATAATGATAATAGTGGCACTGGCAGTAAAAACTATTTCAAGTTTTAGCAAAAGGGATTTAACTTCCGACATTGGTGATGTCTTATTCGATAACGTTAACATCAGTTGTTAAATTTTATTTGCTATTTATCGAACTCGAAAAGATGAGTGGAAATACTGACATAATTTGGGTTTGAGCTTAGGACACAAATATCCGAAAGAAATTTTGCGCTAACGATTTTCTCAGATCGATATTGTTTATGGCCTTGTAAATTTATAAATATATATAGGATGGGGCAAAATTATGTTTACAGTTATTTTACAGTTATTCAACTATCTCTTCCGCATTTATATATATAATTAGAACTTAATTATGGAAAAGAAAAATGAAACCATTATTCTGAGCTAATTTAGTTAATTTTTTCAAGCTCCGTTTTCAGTTTGTAAGATAGAAATTTAAAAGTAATAAAATGTTTTAAAAGAAATTTAAAGTGCCTACATGATAACTATAAACCTACTTTTGGGCTACCCTGTATATAAGTACATACATTCTTTTTTTTTTCGACGTGTGATGTTACACACAATTTCTTATTTAGGTTCTAGGCCTGCATTTTGAGGGGAGGGATAAATGGATGTTCTTGACACTTGTAATTGGTTTGGGCTTCCGCCTATGGCCAACGGAAGGCTGGAAGCCACATTTGAAATTTGAACATGCAATATAAATAGCTGGAAGAAATACCGCAAATTACTCCGTCTGTCACTCGTACGATTCTGCTGATTTCCACCTAATTAAGGACAATCATTTCAGCTAATGATGGGAGGCCTAAAGTTTTGAAAGAAAACTTAGTTGATTATTCGACCCCAGTGCTCAGGTGGTGTTATTGACTCGACCCCGAAATGACCAATGGAAATGTCGACTTCAGCGGAATTTTAACTTTGTACTTAAAGACAGATGAAATTCCGCTCAGTATTTTGTGCGGTTTATTAAAGATTCTGCCAGCTCACGCCTTAATTAATTAATTAATTAATAATGCTTTCTACTGAAGGCATAAGGCCTAATTTTTTTTGGTGGGGACTAGTCGATTACAACGACACCAGTGTTTCAATGATACTTAATATATCGGGCCCGTAAGGATGAAAGGCAAATTCGACCACGGCGGAATTAGAACTCAGACCATAAATGCCGCTAAGCATTTTTGCTCGTCGTGCTAACGATTCGGCTAGCTCGCCAGCTTAGTCAATTAATTAATTGTAAAAATGATTATATATCCTTTCTACTTTAGATAAAAGGACTGGAATTTTTGTGGAGAGGTGAGTCGATATCATCAACTCCAGTGTTATGATGATGATAATAATAATAATAATAATAATAATAATAATAATAATAATCCTTTCTGCTAAAAACACAAGGCCTTAAATTGTGCAGTAGGAGGCTTTAAAAATGATAATGCAAAGATCCTGTGGATTTTATAATTCAGTGTGACCATGAGATAGAGAATACTAAGACAGACATAGTCTTAATTGAGAAAGAAACCAAACTATGCTGGATCATAGATATAGTATGCCCAGCTGACAATAAGGTATGCGATAAGGAGGAAAGAAAAGTCGATAATTATGACAGGTTAGCTTGGGTGGTAAAGCAGTTGTGGTCGATGAGAAAGGTGGTAGTGGTACCAATAATCGTCGGATCTCTGGGAACACTAAGTGAAAATCTCGAGAAGTACATGAAACAAATAGGGGCTGTAATTAGGGTGAAACACAGAAAGCAGCACCGCTTGGAACCGCTCGAATACACCGGAAGGTGCTTGAAAAATAAGAGGTGTTACATTAGTTCACTGGTAGTGAACAGCTGACACCATAGTACATCTCCAGCGCTAGAAGCTGTACAAAGCTGTGAAAAGGTAATAATAATAATAATAATAATAATAATAATAATAATAATAAAGATCTTGAAATAGAAATTAACATAATGTGGAACCTCAAGACTAAGACACTACCTGTTGTCGTAAGTGCCTTAGGAATGAAAGCATGATTGCTACCTAGCTCAGATATCAGGAAATCCAAAAACAGAAGAAATTCAAAAAGTAGTGCTAATGGGAACTGCCCACATCCTACATAAAATACTGCCTATGTAATCACAAATTTCAGGACAAACTTATAATGTTCTTGCTTTCTTAGAGAATCTCTAGAACAATACTTTGTGCAAAACAAAAAATATGTCACCCTCGTCATAACATCAAATACAACTTTTTAACTTGTTGTCTCTTCAGGTCTCTGAGTGAGACTTGGAATCAACTTGTCAAAATACAAAACGAAAGTCAAACATATAATACTACTAATAATAATAATAATAAAAAGAAGAATACAAACAGATCAAACAGATCCAGAGGTCCAATACAGTTTTAACATCATTAACTGGAATTTTACAGATATCCATCACCTGGACAGGAAGACAAGAAAAATACTCATTTCTAAGAACGTTCGTCGTCTGTACCTACCTAGATATAACGGGGGAAGAGGAATGATGCGGTAGAACTGTGCTATAAGACCTCCAAAATAGCAATGAACAGATACTTATCCAGTACAGAGGACTAGAAGGTGCGACTTGCATGCAAACACGAAAGCAGCCAAAAGTTACATTCCATTGTCAAGGAAACTTGCAAATTCGCAAGAGAACTCGGCAATAACCCTAAATTAGTTGAAGAACCTGAAAGCACTACCACCAAACATGCAAAACGGATCAAGCAAAAGTGAATGGGCAGAAACAAATTGAGGAGTGGTGGAGCCAATAACCTCTGCATGGACAGTATGTGCTTCGAAACCGAAATGTTGATGTAAACCAAACAACAATCAATCAGCGGCTGAGAAGCTCAAAACTGAAAGCAGAAACTAAAGATTTAATAATATTGGAAGCGCAAGATCATAGCTTGCTTACCAAAAACTAAGAGACTAACGTTCTTCAAAAGTTGACTTCGACACGTCGTCTTGATTATTTAGACAGAATACCAGCTTAGATTGAAATAGAATTAAACAATAAAAAACATAACGCCCTCAAAAACAAAATCCCCAAAACAGCAATTTAAACAACCATGGAAAACTTCCTGTCAAGTAAGGCACTCTGTTGAAAAAAAAATAGCAGCGATATTATGAGACAGAAGACGGCGGCAAATAGGCCGAATCCTTAGAACAGCGGACAAAATGCTTGGCAGCATTTCGTCCGTTTTACATCCGGAGTTCAAGATCGGCTAAAGTCGACTTTACCTTTTATTCTTCCGAGGTCGATAAAACAATACCTGCTGACTTTGTGCAAAAATTTGAAACCGATATCATGAGACAGAGGATCTATATTGTATACAGAACGAAGATAAGAATGAAAATTAAGAAACGATGTACAACTCAGTATTTGGTTTTGAAGCAATTTTTTGTACTTTCTGTTATATTTCCCTGGGAATATACATGAAATAGAGAAGGGCTTCAGCTTCTGTAAAACCGACGTTTTCAAAGAATTTTGTGAAGGCATTTTACTTCAGGTCAAGCAATTTTATGCATTAGTGAACAAGAATAAACCAAAAAGAATAGGAAAAAAAAAGATTAAAAAAATGAAAGATAATATAATAAAAAAAATTCTGTAAGTCAACCTGAGCGAATACATACATATGAATA
>NC_068995.1:8943172-8945584 GCF_001194135.2 Octopus bimaculoides | reverse complement strand
TATATATATATATATATTATACATAACCTGTACATATATCTACACATACTCACACACACATATATATATGTTATACATGATCTGTACATATATATATATATGCACACACACTTTTATATTTGCATACTTACATATATACATACATAAATAATACGTACGTACACAAAAAGACATACATTTTACGTGTGTGTTTATGTGTGTTTATATATATATGAATGTATATGTATGTATGTATGTGTGTGTGTATTTATGCATATACATATATATATGTATGTCTACTTATGCGAGTGTCGACCTCTGGAAATGCATTACGGAACGTTATAATTCAGCTTTTGTGCCTTTTGTATTTTTATACTTAATGGCAATTATGTTTTTGTATTCTTTCTTTCCTTAGAAACTATTGCCCGAATAATCTCAATTTGGAATCATTGGAGCGAAATTTTGTCTTCAGGCGTGACGACAAAATATAGGAGACATTAAAAATTTCAATTCTATGAAATGCTGATATGCACGTTTATTGAGGACTCGTTAAATGTGAAAGGTAAAATAGGTTTTTAAATGCACCCAACCCGCGTCTCAAAGCTGTTCTCAAACCAATGCTTGTTCTTTATCTCTGTCTCTTCACCTCTTTTTCCCACTCTCTCTCTCTCTCTCTCTCTCTCTCTGTCTCTGTCTCTATCTTTCGTTCTCTTTCTTTTGTTTTTCGTTATCTCATATCTCAAAATATACACGCTCACAAAGAAAAGCATCCTCACGAACACACGTGTGTACATGATATATAAATATACTCACACACTCACTCACTCACACACACACACAAACACACACAAGATCATATGTATTAAACAGGAAGCCAGATTGTGAGAGAAAGATGTGTTTGAACATGTATATGTGTATGTATGCTGTGCATATTTATAGATGAACACACACATACACACACACACACACGCACACACACACATATATATATATATATATATCTTCCTATGTATAACAACGTCTAATGTAGCATTGGCGCGCACATACATTATTACACATACACACAAACTCACACAAACACACAAGAATACATTCGCACATACACAAGCACATAGACATATGCTCACACGTGAATGTGATACGCTGTCGTAGGAACTTTGTGCTGGTAGTAGTGGTGGCGGTGACGATGCTATTGGAAATGCGCATCAAACCATGAATTCCAACGCATTAAAAGAACGATTGCACCAATATTCCATTGACACAATTGCCATAACAATTAACCTATTCGCTAGACTCGTTTCAAAATGAAACGAGGCTACTCTGAAGAAAACATATATATCATTAGCCTACATGAACATTAGCTTGTATATTTATCAGCCTCATTTTACACGGTACTCGATTTGTACGGCTTCGCTTCAACATGGCTTTCATTTGAGTTGAAATATTTCCTAATTTCATATATCGTAAATCGCTACTACGGAGTCCCTTCAGACATTATTTTTACTTTATATTAAGTATGGCTGTGTGATGAGGATCTTGCTTATCAACCACATGCTTAAAAGTTCAGAATCATTGCTTAGCACCCTGGGCAAGAGACTGTTGCTTTGTGAGTAGTTTTGGTGAGCGGAAACAGAAGGTAGCTCATCCTATGTGTGTGTATATTTATATGTGTGTGTACTGTTGTACTCTTTCACCACAACTTTCTCTCACTCTTTCTTCCTGTTTCTGTTGTACCTGTATTTCAAAGGGACCAGCCTTGTCACACTCTGTGTCACGCTGAATCTCCCCGAGGACTACATTAAGGGTACACATGTCTGTGGAGTGCTCAGCCACTTGCACGATAATTTCACGAGCAGGCTGTTCCGTTGATCGGATCAACTAGAACCCTCGTCGTCGTAACCGACGGAATGCCAACCAATACAAATGCAAAGACAGCGTTTTCTGTTAACTGACATAAGCTGTCCAAGTTACACTCTCACAAGGTAGCCTTCTGTCGTTTCTTCTTCATTGCAAGATAATGAGTTCCACGTAAAGAATTGTGCCTTTAATATGTGCCTCACAAATGAAGAGCGAAAACGTTCCTATAGGCATAGAAGTTTATTGACTCTTTACGGAGATGTAACCATTTATAAGAGCAGCGAGGTACGTTGTGAAAGCAGATAAACATAATATTATAAAAGTATCCAAATATGGCTACGCATGTGTGGATGTGTGTGTGCCTGCGTGTGTGCAGGTGCCCGTGTGCATGCACGTGCGTTTGTGTGTGTACATGGTAATCTCATATTATTAACATTTCAATAACTAATTAAGTTTTGTTTGTGTGCTACTTTTATTAAAAATGTCAAAAACATTTTCTTTCAACACACAATTTCAGTTTTGCTCAATTATTTGCAGAATCAATCTATTGTAGTATATATATATATATATATATAT
>NC_068995.1:8939334-8942694 GCF_001194135.2 Octopus bimaculoides | reverse complement strand
ATATACAAATAATAACAACAGACGAGGACAGGTGGTGTAAATAACAAAAGTATATATTAGTATGACGCTCGGGAATACGGAAAGTCTTTGACGTTTCGAGCTACGCTCTTCAACAGAAAGAATACGGAGACAAGGAGAAAAACACGGAGAAAAAAAATTGAATAGTGTTCAGTCAGCGGTCAATCATATATATATATATGTGTGTATATATGTGTGCGTGTGTGTGTGTGTATGTGTGTGTGTGTGTGTATGTGTGTGTGTGTGTGTATGTGTGTGTGTGTGTGTGCGTATTCTAACATTAGTAAATGCCATAACAAAACAGGGTGGCAGTCAAAAGTATTTCTTTTAGAGTTGGGATTTTGTCAGATGTTTGTGGTTGACTCGGGTGCCAGTGGGTTTTGGAAAGATATCTCTGCGGTGTTTTCCGTACTGAAGATGTCAGCATCTTCTCTATCTGGATGCTTTGCATCATGTCTCAGTGTTCATTGTAGTAGATCGATATTGTTTTTTATTGAAGTTCGGTTCTCATTACATATATTTTACTACACTCAAGATGATAGATTTGTTGTATAGTTAAACATAGTGGATTCGCAGTATTGTTTCTTTATCGTTTATTGCTCTGCTATGTAATAATATTTACTTGGTATTGATATGATTGTAGTATGCATATGTATAATTACGTGCAGACATTCAATCTAAATAAAAATGGAACTGTTCATAAAAAAAAGCAGACCCGCATACACAACATACGTGTACACATCCAGAAATAAACTAATCAACAGTTACCACTCCTTGTTAATTAGCACATTGTATAACCCGATGTATTCTGAGTTCTGTATAATGTTCACATTGAGCCTCTTTTGTTTATTTTCAAATCTTTGAGTTATTCATTCCGAATACACGGCAAAATGTCAGCTACATCAATTGGAGCTTATGAATGTACGGAAAATATTCTGTAGATCGTAAAACTCTGGCATCTACTTTCTCCAGATTTAATATCTTCCACATGATCATAAACGCCATGGCTTCGGAAAATTTTCCTCCATCAAAACTATGACTCCATTGTAATAGTAACCACCAAAAAACTTAGGCAATCTTCGATCAATCTTCTGCTTGCGTACAATTATTATTGTTAATGAATGAAACACACTTGAGTGCTGGTATGTCTTCAAGACCTCAACACGCACCAATAAGTTATTTAGGCTGCAAAAAGCATACTATTCTGCAGAAGATATAACATGACATAGTAGAAGTTAAGCTGACATGAAATTTAATCTATCTAAAGATCAGAAATACGACATTGACGATTATCGGAAAATTGTTTAGTCTAATTCATTAGTCAAAGATCTCTCCAGAAAACTGTTGAGCGTTCTGTTTGTTAGAGGCAATTATACACAGGTGACAATACACAGAAATACACACACATATGAAGGAATATATATATACATGTTTCTTCCTTCTTTGATTATTATCTTTCTGTGGAACTGGGGCACCGTTAGCATCATCTGCTTTTCAATGACCATTCCTATGTAGCTGTTGTATTGGCTTTTGTTGAGCGAGGGAGTTTGATGTCGTTGCCCTTGATTGAGTTTCTTGCCCTGATATAGGCTCATCTAGGGTCTTGGAACGCATATTGAAGGTGATGCTTGAAAACCTCTACCCTCTCCATGTAGATATTTCAGCTTTTTTTTTTTGATATTTAACAGCTGTTGATATTTGAATCTCATACAATTGGAGTACCTAGTCCTTACTCTTGACGTTGAAAGAATAGTTAAGAGCAGTTGTACTGACAGCAGAGGACAAATGCCCTTCATCGGATCATAGTAGTTTCCTGGTCACTTGTTCTGAAGGTTCTCAGAGTCCATGAAACCATCCGCCTACATATTGCTACCGTCGTGGTGGTATTTACATGAAATAATGTATTGTTGCTCGTATCAATCTCAAGAGCTGCGACCGATGCTCCTTTTGGTCCTAAGTATCAATGATGCGTCATAGCTGATATAGGAAGGGTTGGTATTTAGCTGCATTGAAATGCATCTTTTCTTCTTCAAACACTTTATATACGTCATCCAAATCTCTCAGTACAAAATTCGCAATGATTGGGCTACTTTTGTGCCATACGTACGTAGCTAGTAAAAGTGGCTGGTTTGTAGCTGACATATGAAAGAGCCACTCAAAAATAGTTCTGTGAGGAACTCAACTTGGTATTCATGTCTCTTTGGACAGGGATCTATTCGCTGCTTCTGCCTAGATTCTACGCGTTAAGAAGTCATGTAACCTATCTGTCAGTTTTCCAACTACGCTAAGTCCACGCAATTTGGAAGCATCATCCCGTGATCAAGCTTCGCGAAATTATTTCAAAAACAGAGATAGATCACATGCACATTTGATCGATTCATAAAGTGTTTCTACACCCTGTCATAATCCTGTAGAAGCTGTATATTGATATATACCTACTTGCATAAATACATACAATGATACACACTCACACACACACGCAAACATACGCATACTCTCACACATATACATACCTATGAGTGTGTGTGCACGTATGTATGTATGTATACGCAAATATACGTGCATATATTTATATACTTGCGTGCATATAATGTTCAATTACAGCCGCTACTCTTACTAGACAAAATGACTCTAACGTCCGGCAGTCTCTTCCAGCATCAATTCACAGAGGGAAAGTTAATATGGCCTTCATTACTGAGACGTTCATATGATATCACCGCTGGGTGATGTAAATAACGTAAAAATCTTTGCGAAGCTAATTAAGGGAAAAGGGACAGGAAATTTAATGGATTTTTGGATCGAACACAGTCCGATTATGGCTATAGATATACATGTTTAAAAGTAATATTGCGTACATATATACGTTCAAACACGCGTGCACACACACAAGACACATATGCATACGTACATATAGACACATATATGTGAGTGCGTGTGCAAACATATACATACAATATATATGTATATATTCATATATCTATATCTTCGTATATGTATATAAGTATATATATATATGTATATATATATATACTCATAGATATATATATATATATATATATATTTATATATATGTATATAGATGTATGTATGTGCAACGTGATTGATGGTAGGCTCCTCACTCCCATCTACGTGTACTTGTAGAGATGAACCATCTTGTGGGGCATAAAACACATTAGGCAATTTGGGATGATACAGGAGCTATTATCGAAATATGTACTTTGAGAAGAGAGATGACTATACGCGTATGTCAGTGCACATACATATATATATACAAACATACATACTCATATACACACATCTATCTATCTATCTATCTATCTATTTATCTATCTATCTATCTAT
>NC_068995.1:8937337-8939324 GCF_001194135.2 Octopus bimaculoides | reverse complement strand
ATATATATAGTTATAGATATGATCATAAATATTACTTCTACTTAATCGTTGACATTCCTATTTAAGACCACGCCTTTCCTATTTGTATATGCAAATATGCAGTGGTATTGCAATATGTTCTCATTAGCATACCCGCAAAAACACACACACACACTCACACACACAATGATTACCCAAGGCTTTGTGCCTCTTTTCAACAATTAGCAGAGGAATCTAAGCCCAGAAATAAAATGACAGGCTGTATCAAAATACTATATATAAATACAAAAAAAAAAAGAACAGACGCAAAAGAAGCTTCGATCTCCAGTTGACTACCTTCTCGATCTCGTTATTAGGAAGAAAAATAAAAATAATAAAAAGAAACAAATTAAGACAGACCATAACAGTGATTGTCAACTATTTACTCGAAGGGGATCCAAAGGAACTTCTGCTTGATATACCAATACATTTGGATCTTCCTACGCTAGAATCTTTTGCTGTGCAAAATCATTTTATGACTGCCTAGCGTGTATATAGTTTCTTTAAAATATCCTCCTGAAAAAATAACTGAGTAAAGTCTTACCCACATACATATACAACACTTTATATACCCACATAGTTATCTTATGTAGTTACTGAATATAGCTTTGTATATACATATATACACATATATATCTATTTACATATGCACACATATATACAACTTACATACAAAATATGTACACATAATATACACACATATACATTTTTATATATGCACATATATATATATATATACAACTTACATACGGAATATATACACAGTATATACACAGGAATACATGCATATACACTAATACACACACTCACCCCCACGCACACCGCCTCCCCCTCATATATATAAACTCACTCAAGAAAATATATTCAGGGAGATACGAGAATGAACGAAATGAACGAGCGTATATTTAGTGTACTATCGTTAAACTTGTGATGCGCATTGATAACATTTTCGCAGGAGGACCAAATATATTTTCGATTAAGTAACGCTCAATATACGAGGCAGGTGTAAACAACTTATCTCTATATACATTACCATGAAGGAAAGAAGAATTACAATTTTCCCTGACTGCTTAAATAATCGGTTGGAATTTAATCAGTAAACGGTTATCTTCTTTGCTTGTTAAGTCCGCTTTTATTAAGGCATTAGAAAACAAAATGATTGTGTATTATAACAAAATCTTCACATGTCTGTCTGTCTGTCTGTCTATCATAAACAAAAGAAAATGAAAAAAAAGAAAGCATCAATCAAGATACCTAGAACTCCTAGACACGTTCAACTCTGCGAAGATAGAAAATTCCTTCAAGGACAAATTGGAACAATGAGAAAACAAGATGCAAAAGATTTGCAGTCGAAAGCTAATGAAACACATGCACCCATCATCAGCTGCCTAATGTTTATCATTATGTTTTTGATGCCTGGCTAATACCACTGATATTCGCGTATTATATATGCGTGTATCTATGCATGTATATGTTAATATGTATCTATGCCTGTACACGTGTGTGTATCTACGTTTATGCCTGTGTTGGACTTAACAGGCACAAAGTTTTTATCAGCTAACTGCGTGCATTACGTATTATATCAGGCTTGGAAATTCACAAAGTAACTCTGTTATCACCGCGCATCTGAGTTCCATCTCTAACATTTGAAATACTTATTTGCCGAAATACCGTTACAGGATTACATTTTCGTTACAAAACTTAAATAATGGAACCGTAATAAATTTTCGGCATTATATTAAGATAAATATATTTCCAGAGAAATAAGAATCGGGCCTACTTTGCGTTGCATTGCAGATTCAATACAAGATTCATAATAATCAAATGGATGCCTGCAGGGCGGCGGTTAAATGACGTTGAAACTATTCATGATCGTTATGGATCGACAGCAGTGCTGTGTATATATGTAATCTCTATAATCATGTAAATACATATATATATACCTAGGTATATATATATATATATATAT
>NC_068995.1:8929310-8937030 GCF_001194135.2 Octopus bimaculoides | reverse complement strand
TATATATATATATATATATATATATATATTTATATATATGTGTGTGTGTGTGTGTGTGTGTGTGTGTGTGTGTGTATTTATTTGTAAATTTATATCTAGATGAATCGACAGATAGATAGATGGATAGATAGATATACACAAGTGCACGCACAAAACTACATACATTCATAAATACATATATACATACATACATACATAGACATACATACATAGACATACATACATACACATACATGTAATACATGAACGTACACACACACACATGTGTAGTATATACGTGTGTGTGTGTGTGTCTGTGTGTCTGTGTTTGTGTTTATAAATATTAGTATATATGCCCACGTATATATTTTTTTATTCATGTATTCTGTTACTTGTTTCAGTTATGTGACTGCGTCCATGCATTCATATATATATATATATATATATATATATATATATATATATATACATATCTTTACATATATACATGCAAATACACTACATATACATTCTTGCGTGTATATATGTATATAGTATATGTATGTGCATGTGTGTATGTATGTATGTATATATGAATTTATTGAGTCTAGTGTGTATATTTTTGCTTGCATATATAATTGGTTGTGTAAGCGTATATATGCGCGCGCGCGAATAAAGCTTTCAATACACCGTTTACAAAACAAAACAGTAATATTTACTCATGATTATATTTATTAACATATTAAAAGTCTGTCATATCGATGTGTATTATCGTTTCTGTTGACAGGCTGGCGGCTTTTATATCGTTGCACACAAACGACAACCATTTACCGCAAATTAATCCTTTTAGTTTTATTTCCAAATAATGTTCTATTAAAATATATTGAAAATAATCAATGGCTTCTTTTTAAAAAAGCCACTGAACTTGATGAACTTTTATTTCGTTTCATTATGTTAGACTTCCCGCTGAGAAATCCGTATTAGATGGATATATTATGAAATGAATGTACGTTGCGATATACTGTAAACACCCTTATCGGTTTGATATTATTTTGAGAATTGGATTACAAAATAACGAAGCGCCGCCAGTTATGATTCAGTATGTAGTGGTGTGTAAATAAAAGGATGCAATTTAAATTGATAACAACAGAAATGAAAGATCATAAACACACAGGCACTCTTTCTTACACAACACACATACACACAAATATACAGATGTATGTATGCACGTACGTATGCATGCACGCATGCATGTATTTATGCAGGCATGTATATGTGTGCGTGTGTTTGTTTGTGTGTATGTGTATAGATACTCATGTATATATATATAAATGGTATGCTTGGTAAAGTGTATACGTATGACTGTGTACTTCCACATCTGCTTCTATGGATGTAAATTGAGTGTGTATATATATACATATACTTATATATATATATATATATATATATATATATCAGATAGTGAACAAGGACCTCAAGGTGATAGGGCATTACGGCCGTTTCAAGTGGCTCCATTTAATCGATCAATGCAAGCACTACATCAATTTGAAATGCACAGCCGTCCTCGGATTAATAAGATCATATAGGTTTTCAGCATTCAGGATACTCCATTATAATAGCTTAGCAAAAATTTTCATCAGAACTTGAGAATAAAAGAATCACATTCTAACAATAGTAACAGGCATGTAATACTTTTATTCTCTAGTTCTGATGTAAAATTTTGGTAAGCAATTGTAAAAGAGTATCCTGTATGTTGAAAATCTTTCTTATGCTTCCGCGGAGGGCGGTTTATTTCAAATTGATGTGATTCTTGCATTGATCGATTAAATGGAGCCGCCTGAAACGGACGTAATGCACTGATACTTTAACTTCCTAGTTACTTATTTGCTTTTTATTCACCTTAATCCGAGCTGTGTGGAAAATACCGAGCTCACTTGGTGCTTCAGCTTAACTACCTAATTCACCTGAATCTTAATTATGACTCTTTCTCTCTCTCTCTCTCTCTCTCTCTCTCTCTCTCTCTCTCTCTGTGTATATATATATTATGTATGCATAATTTCGTCTCTGACGAATAAGTAACGAGTGCTCAGTACATATATGGCATTAGAGGATGTTTTTCTTTTACTGAGAATGAAACACAACGTAGAGTTACTGAGATCTTTAAATGAGAGTCAATAAATCAATCAATCAGTCTATCTATCTATCTATCTATCTATCTATCTATCTATCTGTCGTCTGATGTACAAGGGAATAAAAGAAAAGCTACTAATACTTTCTTCCCATAAAGGCATATGTTGAAGCACGAAAGAGAAGAAAATAATTAGAATCACGTCCCTTGTGATCGTAGAACTCATAATTAACCTAGTTGTTTCGTTTCTTCCGTTTCTTTCCGTATTTTGATTTAGCCTCTGTCTTTTCATTCCATATTTTGCACCAACCATCCTATCATTTCGTTTTTTTTCTTTCTCGTGGTTTCCTGAGAACCTTTAAAATCAGAGAAGAAACTATGATGGTCCTCAGCCGCCAGGACTACTGCTCCAAAATATGGTCACCCCTCCGTTTTAAATTAACAGCGGACTTTCATGCAATCCAGCGAAGCTTCACAAAGAAGATCGTCTCATTGCAACAGCTCAGCTACTGGGAAAGGTAGAAACAGCTAAGACTGTACTCCTTGGAGCGAAGGCGGGAGACATATTCAGCAATATACATCAGGAAGATCCTGAGAGAGATTGCGCCAAATTTTGGCATTGAAAGTTACCCAAATACTAGAACCGGTCGACACTGAACAGTGCCAAATTTTATAGCAATGCGCTTCAGGACTAATTACTTCAACAACCTGTGTTTCTCGGTCACATAGCTTTGTAGTATTCACGTAAAGAGCCAGAAGGTTTTTCGCAAAATGGATTTAGGTGTTTTCAAATCAAAATTGGATCGTTTACTGTCGAGATCCCCAGATGAACCTACCACGCAGTAAGAGGCGCAAATAAGGTCAGCCACATCAAGATACCTTATTCACAAAATGCCACATGTCAGAGGAGGCTCGCAATTATAACAGTGTAGCAAAACGGCGGTGACCTAGCAAGGCCTCAGCTTTGAGCTGAAATTGATAAAATAAATAAATCTGTATGTCTGTATGTAATATACGTATATATATATATATATATATATATATATATATATATACGCACACAGAAAACAGTCTCTATTGTACACTATTTAAGTGTCGTAATACAGACATATCTATTGGTTTGCTAGACACTGTTAATTCAATTCTTTGTTAATCTTAATTATAGAAATATCAAATCAAATGTTTAAATATTCCATTGTGCTACCGCTGTATAGAATACACAATCTGATAAATACATAACAGATATAAAAAAGAAAAAAATAACATGAAAACAACGTACATAACCTGACAATTACATTTAGGATCCAATTGATATTACTGCTTCTAGACACGGCAATATGTTCTATCAAAATCATTATTTACCTGCAAACGTTATGTCGTAACTTAACTGGCAGGTATTCTGCACTAACACCTTCCTCCCCTATGCTTGGCAAACACCAGAGAGAAGGTAATCTTTATGTTACTCGTTAATATATATATATATATATATATATATACACTTACATGCGTGTGTCTGTACGTGTGTATGTGTGCCTATGCATAGTACATATATGTATAAATGCATGTATGCCTGTACACAGATGCTTTTGAGAAAAGGCGTCTGTGCAAAAACAGTTGAACTCCTAGCAGTAGTGAAAATGTATGTCTATACTGTTCATGTCTATAAGAAAACGAATTACATACATGCATGTATGTATGTATGTATGTATGTATGTATGTGTGTATGTATTCATGCATGCATTTGTGGAGGCGCATTGGCCAAGTGGTTATGGCAGCGAACTCGCTTCGTAGGATCGCGGTTTCGATTCCCAGACCGGGCGTTGTGAGTGTTTATTGAGCGAAAACACCTAAAGCTCCACAAGGCTCCGGCAGGGGATGGTGGCGAACCCTGCTGTACTCTTCCACCACAACTTCCTCTCACTCTTTCTTTCTGTTTCTGTTGTACCAGTATTTCAAAGGACCAGTCTTGTCAAACACACAGTCACGCTGAATCTCTCCGAATTAGTTTTCTCCTCTCTGGTTTTGAGAAGCCAAATTCCTCAAGATTGTTATTTAGGCAGTGTATTACATATCCCGGGGCCCTAATAATAAATAAAAACTTCTAATCCGGATAAAGTATCTGCAGATTTCTCAATAGTTCAGCGCAGGTGTTCTCCTTTTCACTGATCTTCAGCGTTATCTATGTATGTATGTATGTATGTATGCATGTATGTATGTATGTATGCATGTATGTATGATTTTTCTTTGACCTTTATTTAAGTTCTTTTTGAGGGAGTACGAGACGATCGCTAACAAAGCGACAAGCCTTTAGATTTAAGAGAGTTCCTGGTGTTTATGAATTGTGTGTTGAGTTGGTGTATTGGTTGAGTTGTCGATTCATACACTCAAGTGTGCGCATGTATTGACATAAGAATCTCAGATGAAGAATTTGGAATGTCGTACAAATCTTGACTCTGCCACTAACAGATAAGATATAGAGAATCCGCATCAGTATGCATGTATATAACATAAATCATATATAATTATATGCATATATCCATACATATATGTACGTACCGACATCTATATGTATACATACAAGCATATATGGGGACAGGACATCACTAAAAACGTTAAACACAATGAGAAACGAAGACAGAAAACGAACATTAATTTTTTTTTTTTTGATGTGCACACATACGTATGTGGAGGCGCAATGGCCCAGTGGTTAGAGCAGCGGACTCGCAGCCATAGGATCGCAGATTCGATTCCCAGACCGGGCGTTGTGAGTGTTTATTGAGCGAAAACACCTAAAGCTCCACGAGGCTCCGGCAGGGAACGGTGGCGAACCCTGCTGTACTCTTTCACCACAACTTTTTCTCACTCTACCTTCCTATTTCTGTTGTACCTGTAATTCAAAGGACCAGCCTTGTCACACCGTGTCTCGCTGAGTATCCCCGAGAACTACGTTAAGGGTACACGTGTCTGTGGAGTGCTCAGCCACTTGCATGTTAATTTCACGAGCAGGCTGTTCCGTTGATTGGATCAACTGGAACTCTCGACGTCGTAAGCGACAAAGTGCCAACAAACAACACACACGTATATAATGTGGGAAATTGTGATGTCAGGTATGTTCTTGTATCCAGGAAAGATACGTTTTGAAACACATTATAAAAAGTAGTTTTTGTGACGTGACAATAGACTTCATTATTATTTTAATATTATTTTTTTTTCGTGAATAGGAAGGAGCGATCACTATTTTTAAAGTTTATTACATTTTATAAAATATCTTTTACAGATCTTTACGGAATTATGCCTATATCAAATAAGTTGCCTGTAGCTAGTTATTCTATTCAGAGAATCAGATGTAATTAAATTGGTCTACCTATTTTCCCTAACTATGCACTCATTCCACATAAATTAATTAAGCAATTAATAGAAGCACTACAATGCAGCATTAGGATAAATAGATTTATGTGTATGAGCGACTGATGAAAAGCTAACTGTTGACTTTTGTGAGATGTAACTGTTTATTTTTCTTCTCAGAAAGGAAAAAAAACGCTTATGCCTAAATAGGCGGATTAACTTTGAAAGTGTGTTTTAAATTGTATGTCTTATGTTTATCGAAATCACTTTCTTTCAATTTTCTCTCTTTCGCTGTGGCATACTCCCTCCTTCTTTCATTACATCTCTCTTTCTCTCTCTCTCAAAGTCTCTCAACACACACAAACACACGCATAAGTGCATATACACACACGCCTACAAGCACGCACAAACAGTTATGAACTTCACAGTGGAAGTGGAATTTCGTTACTATACAAGTCACTCAAATTTTAGTATATTCCATATGTAAATGTACGCTTGTATGTATATATGTCTCGTAAATATTGTATGTCATTATTCAGTTTATTTCAAGATTTCTTGCTAATAGTGAAAGAACCGGTTTCTAACCTAGTTCCAAGGATCCTTCATTGGAATTTCAACATCAGCAACGGGGTATTTTTGTATTTATATATGTATATATATATATATATATATATGTATGCATGTATGTACGTATGTATGTATGTATGTATGTATGTATGTGAGCAGATGTGTATGTTCTGTTTTATGTATGCATTCTCATGCATATAATTGCATATCTAGACATGCTCATATATTTAAATGAGATACGTGTGGAAAATTTTACAAATTTTTACGGCTCCGGTGATAAATAGCTTTCTCCTTTCTCAATTAACTTTCTCCTCTCTGGTTTTGAGAAGCCTAATTTCTCAAGATTGGTATTTAGGCAGTGTGTTACACATCCCAGGGCCCCAATAATTATAGGGGTAAACCTGAAGTTATAATCTCGATAGAGTAACTGCCTATTTCTAAAAAGTGTATATGTATGTATGTACGTATTTACGTAGGTAGGTAGGTAGGTACCTACCTACCCAACTACCTACCTACCTACCTACCTACCTATCTACCTACCTACCTACCTAGCCAGCTAGCTAAGAATTTATCTACTTGCGCGTATTTCAGCTCCCCAGCAAATGAAACTGAATGTCCAGTCAGTCGGGTCAAATTAACAGCATCAAAAGAGCTGCACCCGATCGCCTCAAAGCACACAATGGCATATACGTACACATGTATCACTACGCTTCCTAATAAAATTATGAAACTACATAACGTTCCTACATTTGTTCCCGTAAAACTGGTAAAATAATCACACGAAGAATGGAAGCGACAGAATAATTTGCTAACTCTTAATAATTGAGCACATATACAATTGAGAATGATAGTTAAATAATTCTCTTTTTTGGGGGGTGGGGGTGGGGAGGGGGCGGGTTCTGATCGTATTCTCTCTATATTTTATATGCAGTGGAGCGTAAGAAAGTGTACGTCCAAGAGTGTCGCTTTCTGAGTTTACTTACAATTTTGCTTTCACACAAAATCAAGTAATGGAAAATAACTGACAAATACATAGAACTCTTTCCGAATCTACACAGAAAAACCAAATTTATGTGATAGTATTGCTTCATGTGTATCTAATGAGGCTTTCACAACGGGACATCTAATGTAATGAGGGAAAGGAAGTTCGTTTAGTTCAACCACTTTTATTTTAAGAGAATTGTTTTGTTTTTTTTATTGTATAATTCAATGTAGTTCAATAAATGTTCTTCATGATGTTAAACTATAAGGGTTAAATTGAAATAAACGGTTGTCATTTGCATGCAATAACATTAGTGCCGTAGGCCCACACCAGTTAATTTAATACAACTCAAGAACTTACATCTTGTTATACATTAATAAATATACAATATTAATAATGATAACGAGACGAGAAACAACAACATTAACAACTACAGCTGCAGATATTTTCACTACTACTACTACTACTACTACTACTACTACTACTACTACTACTACTACTACTACTACTACTACTACTACAATAATGATGATGATAACGACAGTAATATCTATTCTTATAAATATTATAATGATGATAAATATGGAGACACAAATGTATATATATAGATATATAGATAAAAATATAGATAGATAATAGATGTAGACATATATGTATATATACAAATATATATGTACTTACATACAATATGCACATATACACAAATACATATGTATAAACATACACACACACACACATAT
>NC_068995.1:8928021-8929067 GCF_001194135.2 Octopus bimaculoides | reverse complement strand
TATACGTATGTGTGTGTATGTGTGTATGTGTATGTATGTGTTTCTGTGTGTGTGTGAGTACGTGTGTGTGCGCGCGCGCGCGCGCGTGCATATGTGTGTCCATGTGTATGAGCGTGTAAATATATGTTCATAGACTCCTAGGCAAAGAGGAAACATGGTTGACACGAATCTAAACAGAAACACTGTACATGATGAGAAAAGCAAAGGAAAAAAAAAACGAAAATGAACGGTTAAAAAATAGACAAGAGGTAAAAACGAGAGAAGAAAACAGGCAACCTATACGTTTTAAACTAGTAGAATTAGATAGATAGATAGATAGATAGATTAAAGTGACAGAGAGTGAGAGAGCTGGGGAGAGAGATAGGAATAGAGCGGACGAGACAAAATGATGCACTGATAGAAGCAGCGAAAAAAAAAAGCTGTTTCTACCAGTAACACTAATATCTGTTGAATTCAGAATACTATGACGTTTATTCCTCGTTATTTAATAGCAATCATGTTTGTCTTCAATTATGTCCTGTATAGCGAGATATACAAATGTGTCGAGATATCCAACTCCACAAAAACATCTGCCTCTCCCTCTCTCTCACTCACACTGTCTCTCTGTCTCTACTTCATTTTGCCTATATTTGTCTCTGTCTCACTATTTCTCTGTCTCTCTCTCTCTCTCTCTCACTCCCTACTTCTTTCTCTTCCACTTACCTATTAAATGAACATCAAATTTAATCAAATATGCATTACGGTGCAGCACAATATATCTTCGTCGTCAGCGATTACAAATCGACGCGTAAGTGTATATGCGTATATACACACACGCATATACACACATGCACACACTCACCCAATCACATACACACACACACACATACATACATATATATAACCTACAGACCACTTTCACACATGTTGCAGATGTACTTTAATGTATCTATGTATATGTACATGAATGCACGCATACATACACACTTATATATGGTATATATAAACACCTGTATATGCGTATGTATATAAATACACACACACATATATATGTGTTTATATATATA
>NC_068995.1:8922724-8927621 GCF_001194135.2 Octopus bimaculoides | reverse complement strand
ATATATATATATATAGCTGAAGGATTAAAATTAAAATTAATCAGAGGAATTACTAAGTATATCTGCCTGCTGGAAATAACAGCCAAATACTATTATTTAAAGCACTATTTAAATAAGAGTTTCGACTGACATTTCCAGCAGGCAGACATATTTAGTTAGTCCTTTGATTAATATTAATTTTAATCCTTCAGCTATTCAATGCTTTCCTTGGGCCTGCGATCACCTATATTATTTATTCTGTTATAATTTTTTAAATAGTCATTTCAGAGAATAACAAAATTAATAATATCTTAAAAAATTAATTTTAAAGAATTGCATGTATTTTTCCTGCAAATATAGACACACAGACACACACAGACAGACACACACACATATATATATATATATATACATATGTGTATATGCATACACAATGGGAAAAGAGTCAAAAGAAAGTACAAATGCGAAACTCTCTACTTCACTAAACGCCAATTGCATAAGTATGATCAATGAAAATTTGACCACACTGGTACGCATGGGCGACTGCTGGTCTTCCATAAACAACCTTGCCCGGACTTGTGCCTTAGAAGGTAACTTTCTAGGTGCAATCCCATATATATATATATATATATATATATGTATATATATGCACCTGCATGTGTGTCTGTGTGTGTGGGCACGCGAGCATGTGTTTGTTGGTGTGTGCGTATTTGAATGTATTTAAGTTTATAAGTTTCTTTGTTTCTGACCATTAGGAAACAATTATAAGTGCATGAACACTTCAATTTGTGGAAAAACGCCTGTATAAAGAACTGCCGTCGAAAGGCTGTAGAGCGATTCTTAGGGCTATTATAAATTTGCGTCCTTTGCCAGACTTATTCTGGCCAGACTGTTGAGTATGCGTATCCGCAGCTCGTCTAATATAAACGTTCCTTTCGTGAGAAAATCAGTCAGTATCCTCAACCTCTGCCGATAAACATTGTTTTACTGTATCTCAACATGAAACGTTAGATCCTATGGCTGCGTTCTCCACAGAAATACCTGATCCACACGCTACCATTGGACACTGCTTCATAGTTATAATATTTGCGAAGCTTGGATCTTTAAGTGCGTACGCAGTTCAGAGTGATGTGAGCGTAAAATCTCGGAGCCTAACACTCAAAACTTCTCGGTTGCTTACAGTAAACAATAAAGTCGGTTGTACATCGACATTTCCTTCTTGGAAAGTTTCTGGAAATCGACGAAGGTTAATTGTCTTCTCAGTTCGAAAGGGCTCTCAGTCCGGTGAGTATGGAAAGGCGTAGAGAGGCTCTCTAACCGCTAACCGGCAACCAAGCAATCCTAAATACACACCGAAAGACGAAATCGATCTACATGTTCTAATTTAGTGAGGATGCCATTGGTGACATTTTTCTACTGCTATCTCAGACAGCTGGTGTGTAATTAACTCCCAAATTAGGTGAGTCCATTGACAAGCTCGAGACGCTGCTTTACTTTGGATGAGAATAGTTAACAGTTGCTCTTTTTTTAGTTGGTGACTAAGGCGTGAGACATTGTATAGTGAACAAGATTGCAACTGACCACGAACAATTTCATCTCCATTCATACCCTCATCGATTTCTTCAATTTTGTTTCATGGATAATGAGTTAGCTGTGAAGAGAATGACATCAGAATGTTGCAGTGTAATAACTTTGCTGTGTGGCAGTTGAGAGTAATATATATGGGTGAATAAAAGGAGATACACTGGGAAATAAAGGTACAACTCGTTGCAGTCAAGGTAATCGAGAGTAATCGTGTATTTGTAAGGTTTCTTGAAGGACAATTGTATATCATCATGTAATCTTTCGTCATATTTGCTTTCCTGCTCTTCACAAACGATTTCTGTTATTCATCGTTATTCTTGGGATTTGTTTCTCGTTTAATGTCCTCTCAACAGGTGGTCTTGTGCCAAATATCATAGGAACAAAAATACACGTAAGAATATGAACACATACATTCACACACAGACACACAAACTAACACACATTAAGACATCTATGTGTGTGTGTGTGTTTTTATATACTTCAATGTATATACGCATGTACGTATTTAAAAATACATTTGAATTTTTGTGTATATGTGTGTGTGTGTGATTTCATATGTATGTATGTATGTTTACAGTTACACATACATTCATACACAACAGTCACATGGCTCTTTGCTCTTTTGTTACGGATAAAAAACTAGAAACTTAATATTTGAAACTGAACGAAAGTTTTCCGAAGATGTTTTATATACATTTCTTCTTAGATTTCACCCCCCTCTCTCTCTTTGTCTATCTCTCTATCTCTTTCGCTCTTGTATTCCTATTTTTATACTACTTCTACAAGAACTCATTCTTTCTGTATATCACTCGTCTTGTATACCTCAATATCTGCATTACACATTACAATTTAGTTTCTATATTTAATATTATCTGTCCCGCACTCACTCCGTCACTTTATCTCTTTATTTTTATCAATCCGAATCACTCTATCTTTTACTACGTTTTCCTTTTCCTCACACTATCACTCTATCACTGTATTCTACAATTTTGCAGTAGTTGTTTTTCTTTCTTCTTTTCTTTTATAACGGCAAATGAAGATTTGTTTCTTCGTTGAAATAAACATATTCTTGCATAAGTAAGTGCTTGTGTGTGCTTATGTGAAATGACTATAATATTAATGGTCATAAAGATGGTTGTACACCTGTAGCGAAGGCGGCA
Source organism: Octopus bimaculoides (assembly GCF_001194135.2). Taxonomy (NCBI): domain Eukaryota; kingdom Metazoa; phylum Mollusca; class Cephalopoda; order Octopoda; family Octopodidae; genus Octopus; species Octopus bimaculoides. The sequence goes on along the minus strand of NC_068995.1, from coordinate 8,924,898 downwards.
GTAGCAGACGTGGAGTTTTATCTATCTATCTATCTATCGATCTATCCGTCTGCCTGTCTGTCTGTCTATCAATACATCCATGTTCCTATGTATCAATCTTTCTATCTGTGTGTGTTTGTGCGTGTATGCGTGTACATGTGTGTTTATGCACACATACACACACACACACACACACACACACACACACACACACACACATATATATATATATATATATAATATATAAAATATATATATACATATATAATATCTCTCTCTCTGTATATATATCATATACATATGTATATATGTGTGTATATATACATATATGTGTGTGTGTGTGAAGTGGTTATGTATATATGCACATACATATAAAATATATGTTAGTTGAAAGAGAGAGAGAGCGAGAGAGAGAGAATGAGTGAGAAAAAGAGAGAGAGTGAGAGAAAGGAAGAGTTAAGAAAGATGTGTAATGATCTGTTCTACTTGACATCATCGATATAGACATGGAGAGCAGTTTTCTATCAGTGGCCATATTTATGATAAACCAAATATATTTAGAGTTATCAAATGTCTGTCTGGTTGAGCATTAGTAAACTATTTCAAGATACGAATTATGTAAGAAGAATGAATAAAAAAAAAAAGAACGAAGGAAATAGGAAAAAAAAAAGAACGAAGGAAATAGGAAAAAAAAAAAGCTACGTAGAATTGAATTGGAAAAGTGAGCTACACTTAAATATATTTCATAAAATTATATTATTAAAAATCTCATAATTTGAATCCCTGAACGTGACTTCAGCGCCCGCTGAATATTTGCATATGAGATGCTGGTGTTGTTGCGTGGGTAAGACGGTTGCTTCGAATCAACTTTGCTTTGAGTTCAGTTCCTCTCTGTGGCAACTCAGGCAAGTGTTTTCTACAATACCCTAAGGAGGATCAATGTTTCGTGATTGAATTTCGTAGATGGAAATTGTGTGGAAACCTGTTGTATATATATGTGTATATTTGCATGTGTGTGTTTGTGTGCGTGTATGTGTAGCAATGTTTCTCTTTGTAGCTTGCCTCCCACTGCTTGGCAACCGACGTTAGTTTATTTACGTCCTTATATCACAGATGTTCAGCAAAAGAGATGACAAGAATATGTAATCTTAAAGAAAAAACAAACAAAAAACAAAGGACTGTATCAATTTGTTTGAATAAACACTCTTTTACAGGATGTCCAAATATGGACATTCTGCGTCTGTCTGGGGTTTCTGGTTTGCAGATAAAATCGTCTCTTTGATGAAAGTCTAACCAAGTGCCACTCAAATATTTAAAACCCTAAATTTTATATAACTTTTCAAATGGAAGTTTTGCGTAAATTGATGGTAAAATAAGAACTAGTAAAGAAACAGTTGTAATTTGTTATTAAATTCATATAAACTCTTTCCATATCTTCTTATTTGATGGGGCAATAGGAAATTGTTGTCGAAGACTATTACCACAATTAGCATCAAGGGATGCTTACCGACTAATTGCTCCATCAAAGACGCGAAAACGTGCTTGGGGGCGTATGTGATATAGAAATTGATCTGCCGTAAATGTGCGGCATAGGGACCACTCCGAGGAAATTGCCCACGTATGTATATATATATAAACTCACACACATACAGATACAGACGTGTGCATGTATCAGCATCTGTGTGTGTGTGTGTGTGTGTGTGTGTGTCTGTGGGTATGAATATTTTTCTCGCACATCCCAAACTTTATCGTTCTATATGCGCTCATATTTCTACGTTCGTAATAGGACACGCAAGTCTTTAAAGATTGAAGCAAATCCAATCTCTCGACGAAGGCTATAATAATTATTGACTGTTTTTTTTATTTATCTTTTCTTAAGGCAAAATTTATTGCTTCAACTTTTCATTTGCCAGATCTCAACTCAATCCATATTACATTTTCTCTTCTTAGAAGTTGTTATTCGTTTTCTATAGATCATGCCAATGTCGTCTGCCTGCCTTTACATTTTTCATCTTATGTTTCCGATTTTCTGAGAATTGCTAAGTTCTTTATTTCTGTTTCAATGTTCCGTTCCGTATTTGTGTTGAGTCTACCTGCTTATTACTTCATCCTTAACATTTTCTTCTGAAACCTGTTTCTCTTTATCGTTCATAAAAAAATATTCTATATCAAAAGTGACTTCAAGTCGTTGAGCT
>NC_068995.1:8917754-8918778 GCF_001194135.2 Octopus bimaculoides | reverse complement strand
ATATATATATATATATATATATATATATATATATATATATACATGTATATATATGTGTGTGTACGTGCATATGTATATATTTATACATATATACATATATGTATGTGTGTGTGTGTGTGTGTGTGCGTGTGTATGTGCCCATGCCTTTGTATGTATATATGCAATAATAATGGAATTTTTGAAATGCCCAGGTTAATTCCATGACAAGACTGAACATGATCGCGGAATAAATATCAGGTACACCACCATGACCACCACTCCACTGCTGTACACTTTGACCATCAACTGTACCACATCAAAACTCTTTTTACAGTAATCTTCACCAACAGTAGCACTACTACTAAAACAATTCCCACATCAACGACACCCATCACCGCCACGGCCAGAGTTCATCTTCGACTCCATAAGAACATTAACTTACTTTCCTGAAACAGTGCACTGCAATTTAAGAACTAAATGGGTACTATTTCTAGCAATGTAAATTAACACATATTGGATCATAGATATAAAGGTTTTGAGTTTTGGCACAAGGCCAGCAATCTTGGAGGAATGTGGTAGAGTAAGTTAATCATATCAATCGCAGTGCACAATAGATATTTATCTTATCGGTTCCGAAATGAAACATTAGGATGACCGTGGCGGCATTGGAACTCAGAACATTAAAGCTGGAAGGATTACCGGTAAGGATTATATTCGGCGTTCTCATGATTCTGCCAGTTCGCTGATTTACGTTCGGAGAAATGATGGTGCACGTGGCTGAACTCAAGTGCAGAGGAAATCAGGAAATCATATTGGCATGTACTCTGTGTGCAAAAGTATTTATGTGTATGAGGTCACCATGGCGCTATAACTTCACGTATTGCCACAAGTACTACTACTACTACTACTACTACTACTACTACTACTACTACTACTGCAAACACCCCCACCAACACTACCACTATACGCTACTCCTGATACAACTGTTGCTTATCTTTCTTTCCTTCCTTGTGTATGTATCTGTCAATCCCTCTATCTACCCACA
>NC_068995.1:8915479-8917257 GCF_001194135.2 Octopus bimaculoides | reverse complement strand
ATATATATATATATATATATATATATACATACATATATATGTATGTACACGTCTCTCTGTGTTTGTGCTTATGTGCGTACGTGTGTTCACATGTGCGTGCTTGTATGCGTTTGCATGTGTGTGAGTGTGTGTGTTCGGGTGTATGTGTAAATAGTAGGGGAGATGTATTAAAATGTTTCCTCATCCAGGTTTTCCCTTTTCCTACTAATACAAGAATATAGATAATATGAAATTCCTGCAAGTAATCAATAAATTTCGAAAACGCTGATTAAAAACATAACAGCACGGCAATATCTATGAGCAACAATGACTGTAATATATATTCCCTCCTAATCATGGATAAATATGAATACATTGCGAAGCATTACCTATTTGCTGAACGACAAAAACAAATTCATAAGGATTGCGGAAGATAATATCGCTCAAATTAATGTCAAACTAAATAAACAAATGTCAACTACAAACACAACGCGTGTGTTCTCTCTATTTGTATAATATTGATCAAACGTATATTTATGGAATATTAAACTGGTACTACGTCGGTTACGACGATGTGTGTTCCAGTCGGTTCCAGTCGCTCAAAACGACAGAACAGCCTACTTGTGATATTAACGAGCCTGGACAGAAGACTCCACAGACACATGTAGCCTTAAATTAGTTCTCAGGGAGATTCAGCATGACACAGACGGGGACAAAGCTGGATCTTTTAATTACAGGTACAACTGCTTTTGCCAACCTGTATGGACCGGAGCAACGTGAGGTAAAGAAACTTGCTCAGGGGTGAAAGCGCAATGCCGAGAATCTAACTCAGGATCGTAAGATCATGAACCGAACACACGAAGCACTAAGCCATATTCCTTCATATCTATGTAATATATAAAGGTGTAGTCGCAGTCGTCATGATTGTATGATTGTATGACTGAGATCTGTATATGGTTTTAGGTTCTCCTGTGTGAGATTTTGAAGTAGTGTCGTGTAATTTAACTTCGAGCCGAAGCATGATTTGTGAGTGAATTTCTAAGATGGAAATTGGCGTATATATAACTGGGTCATATTGTAAATTGTTGTAGGTCTGACGAGAGGGAACACATTTACATTGTGTCCATAGAAATCAATATGAAATATTTCATATTCATATCTGAGATTCATAGCAGACGTTCATTGGAATCTCCAATAAGATCGAACGCTGGCACACTACATGTACACAAATATACAGCATTAATTAAAGCATCATTATAGATAAAGAAATCATTAATTATAGGTGCAAGAATGACTCTTGGAACCACGTGATTTCTGTTTCAAATCCACTTTGCAGGACCGACTGAGGCCTCGTAAGTGACGTCAACAAAAAATGTGGGAGCTTGTTGTATGTTATGTATGTACGTCAATATTCAGTTGTATTTTAAGATTTCAACATCAACAGAATATTTTATATATATATGAGGAGATTTGTTTGCTTCGTTTTGTGTATTTATTCTCATGCATATAGTTGCATATCTAGATATCCTCATATATACTTGAATGATAAACTTCTGGAATGTTTTACAAAATTTTACAGTGTATGTATGTATGAATGTATGTATGTAGTATGGGTGGGTTTGTGTGTTTAACCCCACCTTCGCTTGAAAACCGGTGTTTCTTTGCTCAGGACAGACTTGTTTGTGGATGGTATTGTAAATTGTTTTCGGAACAACATCGTGCCGCATAGGGAGCTTTCGTATATGAGTAGCCATGTGTACACACACACACACACACACACACACACACACACACACACA
>NC_068995.1:8914434-8915373 GCF_001194135.2 Octopus bimaculoides | reverse complement strand
ATATATATATATATATGAATGTATATATGTATGTATATGCCTTTTACTTTCTATATGAGCACAGCGAGAGGGGAAAGAAAAAGGCGGAGAATGTAAAAGAAAGAAAAAAAAGAAAGAAGAAAGAAAACAAGATACACGAATAGACAGAGAAAGCATATGGACAATATGTAAAACGTGAAATTACCGTAAGCAGCCATTAGCTTTCTCAAATACAGATACATACATACATAAATATGTATGTATGTATTATATATGTATGTACGTATGTATGTATACATGTATACATATATATATATATATATGGAAATGAAAGAATAAATAGTCAAAAGTATGAGGAAGTATATGTGTATATACCTTTATATAGGTATGTATTTCTACGTATATACATATTTATGTGTGTATATATATGTTTATATATAAATATATATACATGTCTATATATGTTTATATAGAACTATATATATATACATGTATATATATGTATATATATATATATATATATATATATATATATATATATATATATATATATATATATATATATATATATATATATATATATATATACCTACATATACATACATACGTGTAGGAGATAATAAATTTACTTATATGTTGATTTGCAGGTCTCATTTAAACATCAATTTCGTTTAATGTCAGTTAAATCACATTTTGATTATTTTATCATACCTGGGTTCTTTTTCTCACCGTGTTTATTGTAGGTTTATTGTAGCTTCCATGCCTATATCTGGGTGTATGTATGTCTGAGTGCATGTTTATATGTATCTACGTATACTTTTCATAATGAACGGTAAAGGGACGTATAAAAGAAGTAATGTAATGCTTATTGATTGCGAATATCCAGAGAGAGAGAGAGAGAGAGAGAGTGTGTGTGGTGAGGTGATGGAGAGAGAGTGACATACACATACACACACACAC
>NC_068995.1:8911440-8912629 GCF_001194135.2 Octopus bimaculoides | reverse complement strand
TATATATACGCATGTATATATAAATGTACGTGTATGTGTGTTTGTATGAATATATGTGTGTGCGTGTTTGAGTATTTGTATATGTGTGTATCCGTCAGTCTATATGCCTGGGTATGTGTGAGTGTCATTCTCTTTCTCTCTCTCTGTATATCGATATATTTACACTCATACAGACACGATCTATATATGTATACACTTACATAAGGTTATAGGTGACTATATATATGTAGATAGTTACATAATTTCTTTGCATGCACAAACTTACATATGGCACGCAAGCACATATACATAGACACTAACATATATATGTATATATATACACACACATACACACATCCGTATATAGGTATATATATATATATTCATATGAATATATCTATACCCACACATATATATATATATAAACATATATATATATATATAAACACACATGTATATATATATATATATATATATATATATATATATATATATATATATATATGAATTTATACATATGTGTTTATATATATGTATATATATACATATATATATATATATGTATATATCTATGTATATATAAGCATGTATTTATATAAGCATATATATGTACATATGCATATCTATACGTACATACATATATATATTTAGATATATATGTATATATATAGATATATAGATGTATACGATCACATATCTATCGATATATACACATATATATGCGATCACATGTCTATAGATATATATTTTTTTCTAATTTCAAAATTTGAACCATGTTACTTAGTAAGAAAAATCAAATGAATCGTCTAATGATGGACATAAATAACATTTAAATAAAATTATACTTCTATTTTTTGACCCGTATCTATACAGTATTCAGCACGACACATATATTGACCCAAGATGAAAAAAAAATCATCAAAAACAAGGAAAAGAAGTAAATGTTTTATTTTTTTCCTTTTTTTTTTTTCAATTTCTGTATCTCTGCATTCAGCAATAAGCAGAATTGCAGAAATAGCAGAAATAAAAAACAAATGATTTAAAATCCTATATACTATTTTAGTAGAATTACAATCTCTTCATTCTCTTAATCTTTTTTCGAAAGTTCTCGAACTCTCCCTACTCCCCTCTCCCTCCTTTCTTGCCCCTTTATCTCTCTATACATAGATGCATGTATATGTATGTGTATATATACATACATATACATATA
>NC_068995.1:8909602-8911009 GCF_001194135.2 Octopus bimaculoides | reverse complement strand
GTATGCTTATATATATATATATATATATATGTGCGCGCGCGTGTGTTTGTGTGTGTGCATGTGTGTGTGCGCGTGTGTATCTGTGAGTGTGCATATATATAATCCTAGCTCTATCTTTCGCTGGTATCTTCACTTTCACTATGTCTATTCCTTGGCTTACCCTTTCTCTCCCTCCATCTCGTCCCCTTTCTTTCTCTCCCTCCATCTCGTCCCCTTTCTTTCTCTCACCCCTCTGCACATATATTCTGCTCCTGAAATGTTTCTAATGTTTTGTGTTTCCTGCCGCCATTTTGTTTAAACGTTAGGAATGTCTTCTGCAACAATTCTGGTGAAAGCGCTCATTCAGAGTCACACACAGTGTCACGCACATTCACTGAAAGTCACACAAACTTACTTACACATATACATTTACTAACAGCCATACGCACACACACACACACACACACACACACACACACACACACACACACACACACTATATCATGGCATCACTCCAGTGACGAAGTTTAGGCTGGGTGTTGTCCCCATCGTCTGCACGCACGTTCGTGGCTGATGAGGCCATTGTGGGATCGACATTGCAGTCATGATAGGGATTTGGTTTTTCAGGGTCTGATGATGCAGCTGCATTATATTTTCGCCTCTGACGTCTGCCTTTAAGTAGGGAACTACGAGAGATCTCAAATGAGGAAACAAAATCGCTGATGTTATGGCGCCAAGCGACGCGATCAGTTGTTACAGTGGACCACTCACGATAATCAACGTCACAAACGCTAAGGCACTGCTTTAGGCAGTCCTTGCAACGCTTCCTTGGTGCTGTCCTGTTGCAGTGACCAGTGATGAACTCACTCTACATGACGATCGTGGGTTGGCGGTGAACACGTCTTTCATTCTTTTAACCTGCCCTGCCTATTGCAGTCATGTCTGAAGTAAAATGGCTTCCAGGCTGGTGGTCTTTGTTCGCTCGAGGACTTCAGTTTTGTTGATATAGTCGCTCCAGTAAACATTAGGGATACTATGCAGGCAGCGTTGGTGAAAACGTTCAAGTGCCCTCAGATGACAGCAATAGAAGGCCCAGGACTCAGAGCCATATAGGAGCGTGGCGAGGATGCAGCCCTGTAGACGGTGCCTATTGTATTGATCCTAAGATACTTGTTGTAGCACACACGCTTGTACAGTCTGACAAATAATTTTCTTTGCTTTTGCAGCAATGTTGTCAATTTTTTTGTCGATACTCGCATCTAATGAAATGGTACAACGAAGATAAGTGAGCTACTGTACCGACTTCAGTTCTCTTTCGCCAATGGTGATGTGGGGCAGGCGATACTCTTCCTGAGGGGCTGGTTGGTGGAAGACTTCAATCTTCTGTCCATCACCCAAAATCATCTTCCATATATATATATATATATA
>NC_068995.1:8906590-8909537 GCF_001194135.2 Octopus bimaculoides | reverse complement strand
ATATATAAGTATACATACAAACTTGTGACTACTGTTTGTATGTATGCAATTGTGTATATATACAGTAATCATATCGCGGTTTACCTATTGCGCGCTCAGTCCATCGCGGATTTGTCTGGCTAATATATATGAATTTATATCGTAGACGCCTCAGTATTTCCGGATATCTGGAGCCGATAGGTATTTATATTTGTTTTAGGATGTGTGCATCGTCTAGTAGTGCTATTTTCTGTATGTTATAGATATTTGTTAGTCCTGGTGTTTTTGTTATGCATCTGTCTGAATGTTGTTTTAATCATACACACAATATGATTTATTATTTCTTGTCCATCTCCATATATTCTGCAGTTACTTATGTTTCTTTTCATTCTATGTTTTTGGAAAATTTCTGTCGGGGACGCTTTGGTCTTGTGCTGCAATTAAAAATCCGTCAATCTCTGCTTTCAGTCCTGAGTTTCTCAGCCATTGCTGGGATTTTGCTTTGTCTATTCCTTTTGCGTTTAGTTTAGCCCAGTATTTGCCATGAAGGAACTATTCTTGCCATCGTTTTATCATGGTCTGCTTTTAGCGTACAGTTTTAGGTCATCCATATATAAGAGGTGGCTGATTATTTTGCCCCAACATTTGTATCCGCATCCAGTTCTGTTTAGCACGTCAGATAAAGGTGTCAGTGCCAAGCAGAAAAGGAGTTGAGAGAGATCGTGTCTCCCTGGAATATTCTTCCTCTAATAGGGATGGCTTCGGTTTTCACGAGTCCCTCTTTTGTTTGGAGCTGTAGCATTGTCTGCCATTTTTTTTCATAGAGTGTCTAATATATTTTATGATTATTAGTGCTACCTTGTTCATGGTTAGTGCTTCTAAGATGCATGTGTGGGCGATGCTACCAACAGACTTTCAGTAGTAGATCGGCGGCTGTCTTCAATTATGGCTTAATTGATCATTAGTTAATCTATACAGCTCATGTATAGACATTTGTCACAGAGTTCTCGCAGACAAATGCTTTTCATCCAAAGTTAATTTATGCGAAATTCTATGCCGTATATGCTACTTTCAGCGAACGAGTCATAATTGGCAACACATTCGATCTTTTAAATTCCGAAATTCCCACTCAATCCTTTGTCTTTTGAAACGTGTGGGTGTTTGCTGTTGCTACAAATTTTGATATCATAAATCGAGCTATTGAAATTATTTGAAAATATATGATTTTCTTCAGTAAATTCATTTACTTTTTGTGAATTAAAGTGAAGAATTGAATGCATTTAGTCTTCTTCTGTGTATTGTATGTAGAAACGCTTTTGATCTCTGATTAAAGTTTTCTTGAAGGGAGAGGCATTTGTAAATGCTGTGACCATTTTTTCTTGTTTACAAGTGTTAGAAAACAAGAAACAAATGTTTGGAATTTAGTTTTTGTAAGCTTTCTTTTTTTTTTCATTTATTAGTCCAAGTGTAGAAGAATGAATGCAAACAATTTAATTCTTACCTCTACTTTTAGAAGTTCTGCATTAAAAAATGTTTTTTTTTTTTTTCCGCGTAGTTTCACCTGCTAAAAATCCACGATATGGAAGAGCTAACGAAAACACGCACGACTCTCTCAAAATAACAACAACAACAACAACAACAACAATAACAACAACAATAATAATAATAATAATAATAATAATAATAATGGTAACAGCAGCATCGGCAACCCATCACCTCCGCTACCAACAGCAACAACAATGGTGAAGGTAATACTAATACTAATACTAGTAATAGCAATAATAATAATAATAATAATAATAATAATAATAATAATAATAATAATATCGATAATAAGTTTTCTAACAACAACAACATCACAATTATTAAACTTGTTTGGAAAGAAAACTCTGTATTAAGACAATAGCGACAAAGGAGAAATGGAACGACGAAAAAACAAAATAATAACATATATAAAGAAAAAAAAAAATAAACATTCGTTGTTAATAAAGATTACTGGTTGTAGAAAGCTTAGAGATATCAGCGCAAGAATATAACCGCATGAGGAATCTTGCCGGAATAAAGATGCGTTACGGAACTAAATTACCATGATTAAGAGGAATGGAAATGGCAGTAAGAAAACTTTCATGCTTTCTTGGAAACAAACAAACAAAAGAAAAATTAAATTAGAGAAATAAAACAAAGGAATGAAAATAATCAAATACAAAATAACTAAGCGTAATGACTTGTTATGTTGATGAGCAGCATTTGGCGCAGTGCTGAGTTAAATATCACGTGTTGAATTGAAGTCAAAAATACAACAGATTCCCACGGGACGAAAAGAAAAAAAAAACAAAAACAAACAAGAACGTTAAGCTGGAAAGAAATAAAATTCATTTAATAAATCTGAGTCAGCTTTCGTTGTTTTGTGAGTAAAATTTCATAAAAATATGATTTGTGAATTATCTGTGAGATACTATATGTGTTGTGAGAATAACTGTACAGATTATAATACAAGAAATATAAGAAAGAATATATCAGTAATATGAAGACGACATGAAGAATTACTAGATATCTTGGATGTCAGAAAGAGACCCTTTGAGACTTCTGACAGCAAGCTGCTGTCTGCTCTCGCAGAATCAATCGGAGCAAAGGCGGCCTGCTGGCAAAAACGTTAGCACGCCGGGGGAAATGCTTAGCGGTATTTCGTCTGTCTTCACGTTCTGAGTTCAAATTCCGGCGAGGTTGATTTTGTCTTTCATCTTTTCGGGGTTGATAAATTAAGTACCAGTTACGTACTGGGGTGGATCTAATTGACTGGCCCCTCCCACCAAAATTCGTGCTTTGTGCCTAGAGTAGAAAAGAAGAAAAAAAAAGAATCTATAAGAACAAACGAGCGCTATAAGAAGTAAAACAATAATGATAATATCTTTTTTCTTGTAGTAGTACAGGTGATGAATCGATCACCTCCTAAAACACCATGAATATT
>NC_068995.1:8905874-8906163 GCF_001194135.2 Octopus bimaculoides | reverse complement strand
ACAAAAGAAAACAAAAACACAACCAAAGAAACAAAAACAAAAACAATGCGGCTGCTTATACAATCACAATTTGCGGGGAATTTAGGAATTCAATGCTTAACATTTGTAGCATCTTATGTGTGTGTGTGTGTGTGTGTGTGTGTGTGTGTGTGTGTCTGTGTGTGTGCGCGCGCGCGTGCGTGTGTGTGTGTGTATACCTACATATAATATATATACATATGTCTACATATAATATATAATATATATTTTTTCAGTATATATATATATATATATATATATATATATATAT
>NC_068995.1:8904511-8905772 GCF_001194135.2 Octopus bimaculoides | reverse complement strand
TTCTTCAATGCCAGATAATATCCTGTATCCATGATGGAATATGGAGTTTACGATAGGAGAACAAGAGATCTAGAGCAGTTTGTTGACGATTTAAGATGAATATCTTCGGCGAAGTTGAAATTAAAATATCTAAGGAGATTATATATTCATATATTATCTCGAAGTCGTTCTATTATTTTTATTATATCTACGTCTTACGTATTGCAAAAGAACAAACGTGCGAAGAATATAAGCAGATGGCTCGACAGAGGTTAGTGACAAGACAAAACGGATTGGAAAGTTAAATCAGACAAGTAGCCATTGTAACAAATATACAATACTTATGGCAATTATAATACTAGAGTTTGGAGAAACAAAATGAAAATTAAGCAGAAACATCAATAGTGAATATACAGAAGTAGCGAACAAATGGGTTTTAAAATGCGTTATAGAAGACTTCTCTCTGAAAGTATTAAATATTATTTGTAGATGAAATACCCAGGATACGTTGACTATGAAGGACAGAATGTACAATACGTATGGCAATTATTATACAAAATGAAAATTACGCAGAAACGTCAATAGTGGATATACAGAAGTAGCGAACAAATGCGTTTTAAAATGCGTTATAGAAGACATCTGTTTGAAAGTATTAAATATTATTTGCAGATGGAATATTCTGGATACGCTATCAAGGACAAAAGCTCACTTCCAGATACCTATCGTCTTACAGGGTCACTCGAAGACTAAACCTATATACTTGGGTCATGTGTCCCGATAAAATCTACTCAATACACTTTGCGCATTTAGTTTTCTCTTGATGTAGCATTTGTTGGGGAAAGTGGACGAGAGGACGACTGTCGAATATTATTGCTTTCAGTATTCTACAATGGAATAGCGTATTTCGATTGCTCAGCCATTATGTACAGAAATAGACTGCCTGATCTCGTGACGGCAGACGAATGCACCGAGATTACACTTAGAACAGATGTTGCACTGGATGGGAAAGACAGCTGTTGAGCTTAGGTCAGCAATGATCGGACACTGGATGAGGGCGTATATACAGCTTACTAGATGTCAGTATTCCTGCCACTACGCACGCGCCACACACACGCACACACACACACATACACACACATGCACACACGCGTGTACGCACACACACGTATACGCACACTCTCATCTATATCACTATGTATGTATGTATGTATGTATCTATCTATCTATCTATCTATCTATCTATCTATCTATCTATCTATCTATCTATCTAAGATCGGAAGAG
>NC_068995.1:8900883-8902204 GCF_001194135.2 Octopus bimaculoides | reverse complement strand
TATATATATATATATATATCACATAAACATAAATATTGTTTAATGGTACCATTACGAACAACAGTGCTGTCGCTAGTATATTACGGATGAATACAATTCACTGCAATATAAAACCATAACTTACTAGAGTCATCTAGTTTTAGACAACTGAACTTATTGACTAAATACATGTATGCAAGCACATCCATATTAAGCAAACGCACAAACACGTACACAAGCAACTATACATACATAAACGCAAGCGTCTATCTATATTTCCTATTTTTCTATCTATCTATCGATCTATCTGTTCACTGACAAAACTTCGTGCTGCACGAAATTTTGTCATGACCGGGTCGCGGGTTCTAGATTTGGGTAAAAGAAAATACAGAAGGATCAGTTAATTATGACCTCATTAAATATATACCCCCTCTCAGATACACACACTTATTGCAGCGGACCTTCAAGTTTTCTAAGCCCTGTAAAGAATCTCGGAAGGTCGGATTACCAGCCAGGCTTTATATATATATATGTCTGTGTGCGCGCGCGCGCGCGCGCGTGTGTGTGTGTGTGTGTGTGTCTGTGTGTGTGTGTGCCAAAAGATACTTATGTAAATAAAGTCAAATTACTACTACTAATAATAATATTACTACTACCACTACTACTATTGCTGCTGCTGCTGCTACTACGACTACTACTACTACTGCTGCAGCTGCTGCTGCTATTCCTACTACTACTACTACTACTACTACTACTACTACTACTACTACTACTACTACTACTACTACTACCACTACTACTATCGCCACCACTATTAGTAGCAGTAGATACATCAAATGCTTACAAGCCACGCCGAAGTCTTAAAGTCCCTGTCTGCTTTATATCTAACGGAAGGACAAATCTATAAACACTGTCCTGCTTAGTAATAAACTGACTTGATGGGCACGTGTGGAATGGATTTTAGGAATATGTCTATTCATCAATGAATTTCTGACCTGCACCTGAACAAAACGCACGCCACCATCCCCAACACAACCACCTTCATTAGAACCATCTCCAGCGTCAACTATACCACCGCCATCACTACTAGCACCATCTAATACTACTACATCCAGCACCCCCCAGCTGTCACCATGGACACCACCACCACTGCAAACATCGCCACTACCACCGATACCGGCAACAACACCAACAGGAAGACAAAGACCTCGATCACCTGCTCCACCACCGCAACCAACAACAACAACAACAATAAAAACACAACACCACCACAACCATAAATACCATAGCCACCGCCGCCACCACCACCACCACCATCATTACAAGGACAACCACGACTACT
>NC_068995.1:8896943-8899400 GCF_001194135.2 Octopus bimaculoides | reverse complement strand
GCGCAGTTGTTTCTCTTCTAGATCGGTTGAAAGTCACATATTTGAGATTAATGAGATATCCTTTGGAAAACATTACGCTAGTCTGTCGAAGACCGAACATGGCCGAGCATTTAAACGTGAATGCAGTCAGCTATAAATCGGGAAATATTTCTGGACGTCACTTGACATTGTTTTGACTATGGCAATGCAGGAAAAATGATGATTTTAGACAACGATGGAGAGAAGAAGGAGGAGGAGAAGAAGAAGAAGAAGAAGAAGAAGAAGAAGAAGAAGAAGGACTTGGAGAAGGAGGGGTGAAGGAGGTTAGGATGTAGAGAGAAAGGAGAAGAATTAGAAGATAAAAACGAGAAGCTGAAGGAAAAGTAGACAGAGAAGAAAATGAAGAAGATGAAAGAGAAGAAGAAGAAGAAGAAGAAGAAGAAGAAGAATAAGAAGAAGAAAAAGAAAGAAGAGGTGAGGATGAGGAGGTGAAGACAGAGAGGATGAAGAAAAAGATGAAAAACAAGAGGAGGATAAGAAGAAAAGTAGTAGAAGAACAAGGATTAGACGAATAATGAAAAGAAATAAAATAAAACGAAGAAGAGGAAGAGGAAAATATAGGAAGTGGAGGAGAAGACTTAGAAGAAAAAGAAGAAGAAAAGAGAAGGAAGGAGGGAGAAAGAGAAATAAAATGAATGAATTTGCTAATTTGCTAGAAATATAAGCCAAACTATCATCAGATTACGATCACGATGTGGGAGCAGTCTCACAAAATAATTATGTATTTTTCTCAAGGTGAACTCTGATAAATTAGAAATAGCAGTCAAATTTCAGAGGGCACATAAAATTACATAAGTTCTTGAAGAGAGGCAGCGTTTCATTTAACAATATATGAGAAAGAAAATAAAAACAAGTTGTACGTTAGATAACAGAATGTAGGTGATCTTAAATCTCCTAAGCCACAACTGTCCTGTTTTAGAAACTTGATGAAAAACAATATTAATGAAATAAATGCTTTAAAATGAAGGTAAATAATATTTGCAGAGGTAAATAGTATTTGCAATTGGGCATGATGATGATTTTTACGTACGAGAAACAAAATCTGCGTTCTTTCGTACGTACATACGTTCATAAAGTTAGGAACATGTCAATTAGAAAATTGTGCCTTGATGTGGACCAAATAAAACCGGAAGTGATGTCGTAGCGTCATTACGGAAAGGAATTGCTCAAAATAAGACACGGGAGAAGGATATGTGACATCTTTTTTCATCTACTCCTTCGCAACAGATGGAATGAGTGCTCCGCAGTTCAAACATTGTAAAATATATGGTATTTTTATCTTCCTTTCTCTCCGTTTTACCCCGTCTCTCCATCACTGAGATATCGCTTTCTTCCTTTCTTTCTTTCCTTCTCTTTCTACTACTCTTCTCTTGTATATATACCACTGTGTGGATTTCCAATCGTTTGCTTATTTTTTTTTTACTAAAATGTTCGTTTCGTCTTGCAAATAGTCGTTGACTCTGTCCATTATCAGAGCTGCATTCTTTTTTGTTTGTTTGTGCACATGTGTGTGCATAAGTGTGCATGTGCATATACATATGTGTGTATGTATGTATAAACGTATGTATATAAACGCATAAAGGAATATATGTATATATATTTATGAATATTTAAAGAGAAACGGTTAAAAATTCAAATAATCATAAAATTATTTTATCTTCGACAGGAAACATCTAACCAAGGACAGTTCCTTTTTAACCCTGAAGAAGGGACGTGTATGTCCCGAAATATTGGATACACATAAGAACAAAGATTGCCAGGTAACTTATTTTTAGTTTACGTTACCTCATCTTCAAATCTGTTTATATTGTTTAGCCTTTTACATCTTTCAACATTATAGTCCATATACGATGCATGAAGCAAACTATAAAAGTTTATTATATATATATATATTATCTTTTACTTGTTTCAGTCGTTTGCCCGCCCCTATGTTGAGGCCCTGCATGGAAGTGGGTTTGTATGAGTATATATGCATACACACACATGCATATATATACACAGACATACTTACACACATACATATGTGTATACACATGCACACTCTCGCACACATGCGCACAAACAAACAAAAAGAATGCAACTGAGATAACCGACAGAGTCAACGATTATTGAAAAGTTTACAAGACGCAACAAACATTTTTGAAAAAAATAATGAAATATATACATATATACACACACACACATATATATATATATATATGTGTGTGTGTGTGTGTGTGTGTGTGTGTGTGAGAGTGTGTATGTGTGTGTACACATACGCACACATATATAGTACATATTCCTATCCTGCATTAATTATTATATACTATATACATAAATACATATATGTTTGTATGTATGTATGTATGTATGTATGTATGTATGTATGTGTGTATATAATATAAATATATATATATATATATATATATATATATATAT
>NC_068995.1:8895629-8896861 GCF_001194135.2 Octopus bimaculoides | reverse complement strand
AAACTCAAATTTATTGCTTTACTTATAATTTAATCAAGTTTATCTTCCTCAACCTTGTTTCGTACATTGTTTATAAACCGTTTCTAAACTGGTTTTCTTCCCCAGCTTACGAAACATCATTGATTAAGTTTTCGACATTAACGTGCGCTTTTCGTTGTCATCTTTCATTTAAGTGTCTTTCTTCTGAAATCGGTACATTTTATATGAGTTTAAGGTCCGCAACAAAAAGAAAAAAAAAAGTTTAGGGAAAGCTTATAGACTGAGTCACTCTTCTCAATTGGTGTTTTGTTTAGGACTTCGTTCGCCTGTGTGTTGTAGTTTTATTATCCAGATTTTGCTACGCCAAATTTTAAGATTCTGCCTTCGTGCTGCATCTTTTGAACGTGTCTGGATATTCAAGATAATTCTTGTTCATGTGTTTGTCTTACTCAGAGAGTAGAACACATTTCTGAAAATGACGCCGGAATCAAAAAGATAAAGAAAAAATATACATAACATGGTAACAATTCCTTTTATATTTAGGACTGTCGTTGCTCTGGTTCACGGCACTGCGACGAATGAGATTGCGACATCTTTACTGAACACCTCTATCTCGTATCTTGTTTTTATACTTTTCGGGAGAAAAAAAAATACTGTTTTGATCAAAATTCAAACGAACAAACCACACCTCCTTATTAGTCATTTGATTTTCACGCAATTCGTCAATAATTTCACGCATATCAAATTTATGGGATAACAAGCTATTTTCAGTTCTACGTTTGGAAATAAATTCATGCTGTACGAACCGCAACAGAGGTCGGTTTCATTTGCAATAGAACGTTACTAAAGAAGTGCAAATCACACTTTACGACGTCATTGTTCTCAGTTTCCATAAATGTCCAAATTTTTTTGACTATCTTCCATCGATGCTCTGTCCAATTTGGATCGTAAAATTGATTTTACAGAAATGTTTTGTTTTGGATAGGAAAGATTATTTAAAAGCAAGAATAAACATTAAAAAATGCGCTCCCGAATTTATAAGAGTTCACATTGAGAAAAAAATAATCAGAAACCGAAAAGGAGATCATAGTCTAATCGAGATGTCGTAATATGACTAACGTTATGTCACGTGCGTCTCATTGCGGAGCAACTATCGTTGACCTCCTAGTCTTCCCGATGGCTAGCGGGCATTATTGTGGGTGTTTGCATATTTGCATTTATATATATATATATATATATATATATATATATAT
>NC_068995.1:8893835-8894537 GCF_001194135.2 Octopus bimaculoides | reverse complement strand
TATATATATATATATATATATATGCTAATATACGTATATATGCGTGTATGTATGTGTGTGTATTTATCAATCTATCTCTCTGTCTGTGTCTGCCTGTCTATCTAGCTATCTTTTTATCTATCTATCTATCTATCTATCTATCTATCTATCTATCTATCTAGCTTTCTGTCTGTCTATCTATCTCTCTCTCTCTATATATATATATATATATATCTCTCTATATATATATATGTGTGTGTGTGCATGTATATAGGGACACATTTACATACGTATATACATAAGTACATAAATACAGTTGTTGCCATATAGTTGTGAATCCCCTTACTTATTTTAAGGAAGCTTCATGCTGGTAGAATTAACTCCGTATTCCAACGACTGTAATGAGTTGAATTAATTAGAGACATTGCCGATTCCTTTGTTCAGCCAATACCAACAACAGAACTATGGAATTTCAAAATACGAACACCATGTAATCGAGTCTTCCCTGTATTGTTACTTCCGCTACTCTCGCTTTTCTCTTTCATTTTCTTATTGATTCTTTTCCCCTTGTTCATACTATATATATATATATATATATATGTTTATATACATATCTCTCGCTTTCCTTCTCCTCTCTGTCTCTCTGTGTCTCTCTCTGTCTCCCACTCCCACTCTTTAGCCATCTGTCTACCGACATGGTTATATATGTGCGTGTATGTGGGT
>NC_068995.1:8888984-8893426 GCF_001194135.2 Octopus bimaculoides | reverse complement strand
TATATATTTATATATGTATATACATATATGTGTATATATACATATATAAATATATATTTATATATATATATATATATATATATATATATTTATATACACACACATATCTGTGCGTGTGTGTTCGCGTGCTTGAGTGATTCTATATTCATGGATAAGAGACTGGTTGGGTATATTCAGTATTGCAAACAATGTAAGACATTTATTTAATTAGCTATAACGTGGTAAAATGGAAAGTAGATCTTTACTCAGGTGATGCAATCTTAGGAAAGTTAATACGAATAAAGGAATTCTTCAGGGAGACTCTTTATCCCCTCTAATATTCGTGTTATGTTTCATCCACCTCAGTTTAGAATTGAGAAAGGCAAAAGCAGATTATCAGTTTAGCGAGAGTAAAGATAAAATTAACCATTTGCTCTACATAGAACATTTGAATCTTTTAACTAAGAAAAATAGAAACTGCTTCTATAATACTACCTGTAAAACTCTTTAGTAAAGGTATAGACATGGAATTTGGCATACATTTTGCGATCTAAAGTGTTCCAACTCTGACTATTTCTATTCTTTATTTTCTGTATCTTGGGTACGCCTCAGCATAATGCCGAATGTGTGCTACTTTATTTTCAAGAATATTCCATAATCGATTTTAGGTTTGTCTCGTATTTCCAGCGATGTCTACAACGAGTTTCCACACAGATACTCTTTACCAAATCCACTACCTAGCCTTGGGCTGTAATAGAACGCATTTGCCCAACTTCTCTCGTAGTGTCGTAGGTGGATTGAAATCGGAAGCCTGTGGATTTGAAGCGAACTTCTGAAGCGCACAACCACATCGCTTTTTTATATTGTTTGGTTAATTTTACATTTGTTTCGGTTTCATTTCATGCGTGTCCTTCATTATTGAGATCTGAAGGAAATTCAATTCTTATTTCTCCCATTTTATATCATCATGTAAACTTTCCCTCTTCAGTTTGCTGAAGGGGGTATTTGCTGTCGTAAGGCTAGGGTAATGCTTGCGCAGAGCAGAATTATTATGTCAAGTAATGCAGTCGCGACCTCCATTTTTTCTTTGTTTTCTATCGCAATATAAGCACGAACAACATTCTACGACCTATGAGTCTTTCTACAAAGACACCAATGTGCTATTTTAAGGAGATTTTGTTGTAACCTTTAAAAGGTTCGACGACGCTATAGGGACTAAATGAGCGGGTCACTTCACGAATGAGTTTTAATGTAAATGCTCTTTGTATTTTGGTCAATTAAGACAATAAAGGATAGTCACCAAAACAGGACATGTTGATCTGATTCAGAACACATCACGGTGGGATTGACAAAAAGCAACAACAACAAAAAAAAAATTATTGGTGTGGACATATAAGATAATATACAAACCAGGAACTGACACGCCATTTATTCGACCCGAGTTTATTTCACGTCACGCCAGCGCATTTTATTATATTTTTTCTGGAATATTTTATTATTATTGTTCTTTTAAAATTTGTTCTATTTTATTTTATTATTTGTAGTTATGAAGAGTCTCTTTCGCTGATTTCAGTGCTTCCTGTTTGACAAAAATAATTCTAAAACATGAAGTTGTTTATTCGGGGTGAATCAATTAGATGCAGCACTGAAAGAGTTTTAAGTGATATTGGAGAAGCTGGGTTTGTGCTGAATCATGGTGCGGAAGTGTGTGGGTAGAGGTTATATCTTTTGTGGGATGCTTTTTATTGTTTCTTAGTCGGTTTGTTTCCATCCACAACAAATGTTTACAACGGCTGTATTTCGTATTTCCTCCTTCATGTTTTTATATTACTGTTAATGATATGGTCGCTTTGTCGTCGCTATCCTTGTGTTCAGTATATTTCATTATGCTCTACTACTGCTACTGCTACTGCTACTGCTGCTGCTGCTGTTGCTGTTGTCGTTGTCGTTATTATTATTATTTTCATTATTATTATTATTATTATTATTATTATTATTATTATTATTATTATTGTTCAGTAGTTTTATTTTTATAATGTGCTTTCACATCACTACCGAGCGCAGCTCTGTGTGCCTTGGGTATGTGCTGTGGTTTGCTGTGATGCTCTTATGGTTACTGTATTGAAATGTTTTGCGTAGGATGCGTGCAGTGCCAACTAGTGCAATTTTATTATTACTATTATTATTGTTATTATTATTATTATTATTATTATTATTATTATTATTATTATTATTATTATTATTAAGACGGTGAGCAGGCCGAAGAAAAAGCACGTAAGCCAAAATGCTTCGGGGAATTTCGTCCGCCTCTACGTTCTGAGTTTAAATGGCGCCGAGGTAGACTTTTGCACTCATCTTTTCGGGGGTCGATAAAAATAAGTAGCAGTTGTGTATTGGGGTCGATGAAAGCGATTAACCCTCTCCACTAACACTCCGTTATTATTTCCCTTTTTTTTTTTAAATGGCCTGTTCTGAACATGAGTTCAGAGTATGTCATTTCCCAACAATAACATTAAAATTGCAGTACCACACAGAAATATGTATCAATATAGAAGACTCCCAGCCCCGAGGCACTGAATGTTACGCTACACAGTCAGTTAAGTAATTAGAAATAGCAGCTAAAGTATCTTTCGGACCTTACACTGACGCCTAAGAAATGGGAAAACTGAGCGAATAACGTGGTACTATTTGAGGCATAAAAGAAACTCGGAAAAACCACGACCAAGGTGTGTGTTGAATGTATAATGATCCTGAACGTGGGGAAAGGGAAAAGATCATCATCACCATCAACAACAACAACAATATTACTAACGGCAACAATAAGATCAACAACAGTAATCGCGGCAAAAAATATTAACGACAGCAACGATAAGAGAAACATCAACAATACAGATAATAATAGCGACAACAGCAACAACAGCAACAACAAGACATCAGCCACAACATTTAAAATAAGCCATAGCATTAAATGTTTCAAATTTTGGCTCAAGGGCGAGTCAATTATACGCACACTAGTGCTGAGATAATGTGAAGGCACTTGGCTTAGTGGTTAGGGTATTCAGCTCGCGATTATCTGGTCCCGAGTTCGATTCCTGGCGGCGTGTTGTGCCTTTGAGCAAGGCACTGTATTTTACGCTGCTGCAGTCAACTCAGCTGGCAAAAAAATGAGTTGTACTTGTATGTCAAACGGGCCGGCCTTGTCACGCTCTGTGCCACGCTGAATCTTCCTGAGAAGTGTGTGAAGGAGTACGCGTGTCTGTAGCGTACTCAACCACTTCCACGTTAATCTCACGAGTAAATTACCCCGTTGATCGGACCAACTGGATCCATCGTCGTCATAAGCGACACAGTGCCAGTGTTGCGGTAGCAATTTATTCTAAGTGTCCCGAAAGTACGAGATGCAAACTTGACCCGCATGACATTTGAACTCTATAACAATAACACGAATAATAGCAACACGGTGACGAGTATGAACTTCAGAGTAGGAAGTTCACTGTTTGTTTTACCGTTTTTGCTGGCATGAGCTGGCACTTTTGGGCCGAAAGCTACTGCTGTTTCTAACTTAGGTACAAAGCTAATAGTATTGAGAAGAAACGTGGTACTGACGAAAGATGTACCTGATTTGTACTTTCTTTAAAAGGCCGCGGAATGAAAAGAAAATTGAAAAAATGATTTCGACGGGATTTGAAACCGGAACGTAAAGAAAGGGATTGCATATTGTAATGCATTACTTCGGCGCTCTAACAGTTGTGCGAATCCAGTGCCCTGACTAAGGGCGAAAATCATTAGTATGCTCCCTTGATCGTGTGTGTGTGCATCTAAAAAAAAGCAACACCAAAACTAAACATGTTGACTGGATCGATATAATTCGATGATTGGTAAATTAAATGTTTGAACGAAAATTAATAGACGTAAAATCGATCGAGATAAGATATGAACCCAGATCGTGGAGGGTTGAGTCGGGAAGACAGAATTAGTTTAAAATATTTAATACGGTGTTCTACAGCTCTTTCGAATTAAACATGGTTTTTAATGTAAATAATGTGTTAAAGATATTATAATTTAGTATGTTGTGTGTAGCAGTGAATCATAGAGAGACAAATAGTGAGAGTAATAGAAAGAGAGACAATAGAGAAAGATTGAGAATAGAGAAATAAAGAGAGACAGAGAGAGAGAGAGAGATAAATAATGATTGAGGAAGGGAGAGAGTAAGTGAGATTAGTGAAAGATAAAAAGCAAGAAAGAATCATTCTTCTCTATGTGCGATTCTGTCGGTGAGAGATTTGAATAAGAGGAATCTCAGAGACGAAAAAAGAAACGAAAATTAAACACATAAATGAATAAAGAAACTCAGCAGAAAATGGCGTCCAAAAACGAAACAGAAAAAAGAAGCAAAGAATTCCCTCCCTTTCCACCTCAAGGAAGGTAACATTAAAAAATGATAAAAAAAGAAACGAGAAGCA
>NC_068995.1:8888224-8888974 GCF_001194135.2 Octopus bimaculoides | reverse complement strand
GCAAAAGCCAGTAGCCGTAAAGGGGTGTAAAGCAGTAGTTTTCTGACACTAATTTTAAAAGTCATAGATATTCTTTCAATTTTTTAATTATTTTTCTAAAATTTTTACTCAGCTTTCCAATTCTAGGTCGACCAACCATGACGGCAGGCCTAAATGGCACCAACCGACTGTAATTTATTTCTATTCAATTAAAACCAATATTTGAAAGAAATTATTCATAACATTTTTTTTTTTTTTACTAAATGTATGAAAGCGAACTATGCTTGTATGTTAGTGCGTGAATGAGCCGGTGTGCTTATGTGTGTGTGATTGACTAACAGCAATCTTTATTCGAATGCAAACATACACATTTGTATATGTGGAATACTTTTGTGTGTATATATGTGTGTGTATGTGTGAGTGTTAATCTTTAAAGTACCTCTGAAATATTTCGAAAATCTAACATGCCACACTGAAAAATGTTAAGAACAAATATTACGATATCAGCGAATGCAAATACTGCAAATGTGGACATCTCACGGATACGTACACACATACATAGACATTATATACATCAACACAGAATCACACAGACGGGCACACACGGACACACACACACACACACACACACGCACTCACATGCACACTCACATGCACACACACATATGTATGGACATGTGTGTGTGTGAATATTTATATCTATGTATAGATTATAATTTGTATATGTTTGTGTGTGTATGTAGATATGTATATATATATATATATATATAT
>NC_068995.1:8886275-8887110 GCF_001194135.2 Octopus bimaculoides | reverse complement strand
TTATGTCTTTATATTATTTGTTATGTAGTATTAGTATTTGCATTCAAATGATAGTTTTAATAAAAAATACAACAACACTCCCTGACCACATTAAAACACTAGAGATGCAACCTAAAACAACACACCTAATACCATTCAATAAGTGGTTTTTCTTTTCGTTTTTGTATTCTTTTAAATTTAAAAGCTATCAGTGGTTCTGGAAAAATTAAAACGTGTTTGTGAATATTAGAGAATATTACAACAAATATTAAACACGATGAGAGGCTGAAAAATAAAACACACACACATACACGAAAATTTAAAAAAAATTCAAAAGAAACGACTCCATGGTGGGCGATTTTAAAAATGGAATTTTCACAGGATAATTTATTCTGCGATAATGTAATGTTATGTTATGGTGTTAAAATTGATGATGGAGATTATGGGCTTGTTGTCATGTCTCTTGTTTGTGGTGTTTTCATGCAGGTATGTGTTCTTGTGTTTTGTTTTGTATATATAAATATATGTACGCACACATATATGTGTGTCTGTATATATATATATATATATATATATATATAAAGTAAAAGACTCAAAAGGAAGAGTAAATATGGTTAGGCTGCCTTTTAATCGCTACAGATGTTTCGATACATACAGATACGAGTATATACAGGATTTAGAGTTAAGTTTAAATTAAATCATTTAGTGATTTATCTGTATATATATACTTGAGCGGAGAAGACATGAGAAAATCCAGAGAAGTCTAAACGCATGCCTTATATTTAGAATATATCGGAATATGGAAGGGGTCGTTCCAAACCTTATATATATATATACCATAAGTTCAAAATTCGGT